>NW_005842001.1:1030109-1127149 GCF_000455745.1 Alligator sinensis
CCCCCGAGGGCCTCGGACCGCTCCCGGCCCGCACACTTAAGTCAGAGAAATGAGAGGCATAAACATATTTATAAAGCGATATAATCCTTAACCAAATCACAATGCCAACTGCAGTTTACAGATGCTTCTAAAATTGTCACGTAGCTGTATGCAAAAAAAATGAGACCATAACCTATTTTGCAATAGGTGCAGCACTGTAACTTTGTAACCTCATTGCAGGGATGTTACTTTTAAGGATCAGAATGGCATTTCATATGCAGCAGAAAATGTGTAAAGAAGTCACCATATCCCTCCCCTTTACATAGTTTAAAAATGAAAATGTCAATATAAAATCAGCAAAAGATCTCCCCTTTGCAGAAACATTCCACTGGAAAACCCACTTTCAATGATTTCTTTGACAGATATTTGAAGATACTCATCTGCTCTGGGATTCTGATGGTAAATATTCAACTGATCTGATAAGGGCTTTATTCTACCTTCCCTGAAACACCCCAAACTCCCCATGATGACATTGGGAAACAATAAGAGATGCTCCCAGTGCATTACTGTACATTCATAATACTGTCCTCGGCATCTCTATGGAAACTGTGTTTACTTACTATTTAAGATATGCTGATTTGCCGACAAAAACTTCAGCACATGCATACCTTTATTCCTACAAGCAATTCAGCTGGGTAACTCATGAGATGCGTGCATGTAAAGTTTTGCAGAGTGAAGACCTTAGGTATCACCTTAAGCCAGAGAGAAGCATTTCAACTTTGGAGCATGTAAGAGGCTATTCTGAATGGGAATGGTTCAATGACACCTCCTCTCTGCCGAAACAAAGACATCTGCGTAAGGAAATATTTGATAATAAGCCTCCATTTTTCCTCCCTATTGCTGATTCTGTTCGTCAGGGGACTCAAAACCAAACACGATATTGTAGCTTCAAAGTCTCATGCATAAAAGCAAAATACATAGTTGATCAGTTTGTAAACAAATATTGGGCGATTATCATATTTCTCTCCTTAGAAGTTCTGCCTTTCATTCCTTTCCCATGTGGCCTGGAATCAAACGTGGCTTCTATTTACAACAAAAGGGTGACTTCAATTAAAAAAAAAAAAAAAATCTCCTCAAGCAGGGAGACACAAGACGGATTAGTCTGAACCTTACCAAAGCCCATTGAAGACACACTCTTTTGCATGAGAAAGGCGCTAATGATGAACATGTCAGAAAGCAATTTAAAAATTAAAAGACAAGGAAAAACAGAATGGATTAACCAAGGAAAATAGAAAACACACCTTCTTTGACCGTGGAGATGGTTCCCCATGAATGAGTACTATGAATTAGAGCTCAGTGGGAACATCTACACATTAGTTAATGCACTGTAGTTACTTCACATTTAGTACTTCTTTAGTGAATCATGGTAACTACATATACTGTGCGGTAGCGCAAGCATATGTTTTTTTTGTGATGGTTACTGCACATTAGCCTAATAACACTGTTCAGTAGCTTATTAGCATGGTTTCTGACTGGCACGCCACTGCCTAGTGTTATTAGGCTAACACGCGTCTCATGTAGACCCGTCCATTGTGTGCAACGTCATTCAGTTGCAAGTGAAGCCACTGGCTTTATGACATCTGTGGTAGCCTCCAGGTTGTTTTGTAGGTCAGTCTGGGGTAGGTGGACAGGTGTTTATTTTGATGGAACAGTACCGTAAGACCAAAAAACTGGAACAGGTCAGAATACATCCAAAGGTATGAAACACGAGGTTTGCAGATTTTGTGAAATTCTGTGTGTGATAAATGACAGCATTTGATTGGCACCGTCTTTGAAAACAGACTACATGCTGTACTCGCATATACTTAGTGAGTACAGCATGTAGTCTGTACAGCTACTGCTAATAAAGGAGAGGCATTTCTGCTATTGACTGAGGGATGGTAGATGTAGTTACTTATCAGAAATGTATTAGGCAACTCCCTGCATTAAAGGGAAATTCCCAAAGTTTTTCAGAAAATTCTGTTTTGTCTTTATTAGAGCCCAGTAATTTTTTCAGTACCTTGAACTGGTGGCTTAAAGCAAATGTTACAGTATTTGATAAAAAGAATTCACCCTTCATCTTTGATATAAAATTAGAATGTCTGCTTTGTATTAGAATCCTCTGAGAAATTTCATTTTCTAATGAATGTAATGTCAAAAAATGACGTATAAGTTACCAAGAAAAATGACTTTTTCTTTAAAGCATTTTTGGAAGGGATCTTGGATCCACTGAACTTGTGTTGCTAGTTACAGTAACTCTACTTTGTAGAGGTTGGGAACTATCCCATAGGGAACTATTCTTTTCTCCGATATATTTGACATGTTCAGCTGTTAGTGCTCATTATGGTCATTATGAGCTATTACTGCTCATTATGCTGTTAGGCAGATGACACCCAGATTTACTGTACTAATGGTGTTGGGGGTGGGAGAACACATCTTTTGAGATACCCAAGTCATCAGAAAGTATGGCTGTAAAAACTATGAGATTGAAGGGAGGAGAATATAGGGAGAGGGGTAGGGGAAGTAACTTACTGAAAAGAACAATGTATTTTTAAAAGCAAAGCAGTGCTATTAAATCTGACAGCAAACTAGGAAGAGCCCATCAGGACCAGTACACAGCACCATTATGTTTCTCTCTCCCTATTTTATTCCCTTCCATTAACTTTATAAACTATAGTAATTGAACGAGCAGGAAAATCATTAAGTCTCAGTTGAGTTGAGGGAAAGCTCAGATATTGTTGTTGTTCTATTTTCATCAGACCCATCCCTTGTGTGATGACATATTTCACTTTGGCAGCCTGGTTTAGCGGTACAATTTGAGATAGCCTTGGGCACTACAATTTAAGTGCTATCCAAACCAAATATTGAAATATTATTGGCATAGACAATTTCTGAAAATAATATGGAGAACTCGATAGCTATGGGCCTGCCTGACAACTACAGGAATTTCTTAACCATTTTCCTGCCACTTTTTCTGCCTGAGAAAGGACACTCATTAATTACTTACCCAAAGGTCTGTTGATATATTTTATTGTTTTTCATATCTAGTCTCAAACCATTTTCCAGCAAGGAACAGCAAAGACTTTTTGCAGCATGAAAACCTGAACCATAACAACTAATATATTTAAATAGGTTTAATAGTAATTTTTATATGATAAAAACTACCTATTATATTTGACTTGATTTGCTGGCAACTAAGTTTTCCAGTCTATGGAAACACACTAAAAATAACATCTTGAAAAATAGAAGGATTACAACACTGCCTTTTAATGAAGCCCTCCAAATGTATGGGTATAGCACATTTTGGTTTTCAGTTCAGAGTTCCATTACCAACTTCCCCATGCGTCACAAAACCAAACATAGCACTCAAGTTCCTTGACAAGAAACCCTAGAATAAAATCTCTGAGGGCACACTGTACTGCAAGAGCTTTAAGTATTATGCGCTCACTGGAGTAAAGTGGCTACTATAAGCCAGGGAAAATCAGAAAATGCCACTGCTACCTGCTATTCTAATGTAGAACAAGACAGAAGCAGGTAATAATATTTCTCCTGGTGGTTGCTTGTCGCAATATCTTCTCACAGTAGAACAAGAGGACCAATTACTTAAACTTCCTGGCAAAGGGAGAGAAACAAATGCAATCAAGATGAAAACATACACAACATTTTATCTGCATTCTCCTCTTGTATCCGTAACTGCACATGCTTCCAAAATACACAATTTTGGAGCTCAAGAAGAGAATGCTTAAGTTCACCTTAACTTCTGAACAAAGTCAGCAATGAATTCTGCAGGTATCATTACTGAACAGGTAGACAAAGCAAACGCAGTGGGACTTGTCTAGCCCAATAAGGTTTTTATCACCTCGGTCTATCCAGGTTTGTCTTTGCTTCAGTGAGATTCCAAATTTCAAAGGTGCTAAATGTTTCTTTTTGAGTAGGAGAGGCTAAAACTGTTTATCAAAGTTTTTTATGCATCGGCTTAACCACATAACATACCAGATTTCTCCTGAACAGCAAACACTCAAAGATGGTAACCTGTCTTTGGTGGAGCATGGGGGCTCAAAATCTTTACCAAGCTGAAATGGAATACCGGCAGAAACACAAACTTGTTTAAACACATAGATGGATATCACGATGGCAGTAATGTCAAACTGTACATAAATATAAACAATATGAATTCAAAGGCTAAGTACAGACTGTCAAAAAGCCCTAGGCTGAATCAATTCAATCTTAAATTAACTTGCAAAGCTGTGTACACTGAACCAATAAGCAAGTGAACAGACATTCACTTTTGATTCCAGAAATGGAGCCACATGTCTGCAGAGGCCCAGACCAGAAACCAGGGGACACTAGAGCACGCCTCCCTACTCATCTGAAGCAGACAGCTTGGGCCATAGCTAACGCACTCACCCTGTGAGGGGAGGTTTGCAGGGGAGGTGCAAAGCATCCTGGGATGCTGGGGGGGACTGTGAGTTAACTTTAATTTGGAGGGGATCTGGGCCAGGAGTTCAATAAACTGATTTAACCTAAATCCGATATTACGTCTATCCAAGCTTTATCTTAAACTAGCTTCAGCCATTTTGAAAGTAGTTTATGTGCTCTGAACTTCTGTTGGATTACAGATTTGAACCAGTTTTTGATCATTTACACTGGGTTATGCGTAATTTCTGTTCCTACCCCGTATGTTTAGTTTTCCACTTTTGCACATTTCACATTTCCGGTGCTATAGAAAGGACTTTGTCTATGGCTTAACCTTACAGAAAGGGGAAGAGCTTCAGCTCAACCTGCTTCAGCTCTATGTCAGGTCAAAATGCAGTTTTCCAAGAAATATATTGCCAAACATCACAAAATATAGCACCAGGTTATATTATGCAAAGAACTCGGAGCTGAATGCAGCTTCATTAAAGTTAATAGGAATTTCTCCTTGGCCTGAACGAGAACAGATTTGTTGTCCATAATTAGAAGACAGAATATTTTAAACCATAATTTACATATTCACAAACACCCCTCCCCCCAAACTATTTAGGGGTATATTATGCATATAGTTTTTGGATTATGGAAATACATTTTTGTTCTACTGATTATCACTTTTCCAGTTAGAGGTCATTCTTATTGTGGTAACAAGGCTTAATGTAAAATATTGTAAAACTTTTTTAAACATCCACGTACAGGGAATAGGGAAATATTAAAGACTTCAGGACACATACTAATGAGACTTTGTTAACTTAAACATGGTAGTGATAGAGTGATGTAGCCCTAATGGTCCAGAAATTCTGCAAGCAGCAAGGATTTGGGGGGGGGGGGGTGGGTTTGATCTCTTTTGCAGGGCCAGTTGCATAGTTGGAAGAAAGTTAGACAAGCTTTTGAATACAATACATTCTTCATGCCTTGCATTGGAACGCTTGTCTATATTCCAACTATGCAGTCAATCCAGCAAAAGATATCACAGAAAAACTCCTTGCTTCCAATTAAAAATCATACTACTTTCTGCACATTTTAACCTAATGTTCCAACAGAGAACACTTAATATAATTAAAAGGGATTAAGATCAGAAAATAATTTCTCTATCTTTTCGTTTGTGGATTTGACAAAAGATTACATGTGATTAGTTTTCATTTTCCTTTCCAAAAATCAATTAGCCTGTCTCCTATAAACACTTGGTATGTGCTTATCTTTACACATGTAAGTGGTGTTACTGAGATTGATGGAACTACTCACAGATGTAAAGTCAACCAACTGCAGGAGAAAAATGACAAAAAATGTAGAAGTAACAAAACTCAGCAGGGTAAGCTAAGTTTAGGTGTAATAGAAGATACTATGGCCCCTTCTACATGTGCAGGCAAAGGCACCATAGGATCTAATGCATGATCCACACAATCACACCTCCTGCCATACCACATGTGCATGGCAGGAGGCATGACTGCAAGAGATCACACACTAGACCCCACTGTACCTTATTGCTTGTGCAGGGGAGCCCAATCCTGAGCTCCCCCTGCATTGGCAACAAATAGGCTCCTGGGGCTGGGAGCTAACAAGCTATAAAAATGTCCAAACATCTACAAAGTTATTCCTTGAAATAATGGTGCACTGATCAAGAATTTTTGGCTGATACTGATGGGCAATTATTAACCAGCCATAGTGTTTGATTCCGATCTGATAGCTGATATGCAGCCCTGCAGCTTAGAGAGAAGCATCAGGCTGGTAAGTCTGTGGGGGGGAAGGGGAGAGGCAGGAGGCAGGGGGGCAGATTGAGGGGAGGGGAGCATGGGGGAGTAGACTGAGGCCCCCATGGTGAGGGAGGGAGTGGGGCTGGGGCAGGTGCTACCCAGCCAGGGTGGGACAGAGCCATGGGTGGCTCACCCGGGGAGCACAGGGGAGAGGGGAGGGGGGCATCTCTCACTTATGCGCACCCCCAGGGGAGGCATGGGGGTATGTAACGCCCCAGATCTGTGCATGGGGCGAGAGTGGGCTGCCTGCTGTCAGCTCAGGGCCAGGGGCTGCGCCGGCCTCTTCCTGGCAGGGGTGCCAGGCCAGGGCTGTAGCCTACCCTGTAGCAACTCTCCCAGTGCTGCTGCCACCCTGGCCCCACCAGCTCTGAGACCAGCTCTGGCTTGACTCCCCTGCTAGGAAGAGGCCAGCAGACCATGCACCCTCTCCCCTTCCCACCCTGGGCTGAGTGATCACAGCAGTGCCCCACACAACCAGTGATGAGGATCATGCCAGCAGATGGGATTCTCAGCTCTGGCACCCATGGGGTGCAATCCAGTGTGTGCATGGAGCATCTTGCAGCTGGGAGATTGCAGTGGCTAGGACCTCCCAGCCATTGTATGGAGCACCCCCACATGTGGGAGATCACAACAGCTGCTCTCTCTCAGTGTTGGGGATGCTTTGTGCTCCTCAGTGGGAGAGCAAAAGCTGTGGTCTCTCAGCTGCAGACTGCCTACACATACAAATAAAGCTAGATAGAAACCAGTTGTAAAGTTATTACTAATTTTCAAGCAATAACTTTCTAGCTGGTTGGACCTTTTTAAGGTGCCATATTTAATTTGCATATGTAGCCAGTCTAAATTTATTGTGCAGTTAACAGGGTAAATGTGTACTAGATATAACGCAGACAGGGACCTAAGTCAAATTCATGATCTGAAATAGGCCAGACTGCAAGGTGACTATTTTCCTTTGGTATGTGCTCTTAGTGTGGTTCATAGTGGCCTGAATTCTCTTTTTAGACTCATGTAAATCAAGAATAACATTGCTGACTTGAAGTTGAGTGATTCTCAAATTATCACCTGCAAATAGAAAAGAGCTCGGTCTAGAGAGATCTTTTAAAAAAAAATCTCATTAGGAAGTATTAACGTAAAGGAGTGAGGAACATGACTGACACATTCTAGCAATATGCAACTAAAATCAGGGAAGGGGCTTGAATCACACAGCCATAAAATAGCAATATCCATACTTCACCACTTTCAGGAGTAAACCCAGAAAGCACTGTTACTCAGGTACACCTCTGAATCACAGCATCTCCCAACACCTCTTTGCTGTGAACTTTGTAAGGGTGTGGACAAAGGAATGCTGGGAGCCCTTTCAGAAGGTAAAGGTTTTAAAAAGGCAGCGCCTGGTATTTTCTAGCGGTTATGTTTGAAAGAGCTGACAACCATTCAAATGTGGCAAGCCTACTCCAACTTTAACACTTCCATCCAAGGTTTGCTATATTTGAATTAGGGCTGTGCAAAGCTTCGGTCCCCGATTCAATTCAGCGGAGATTCAGCCCGATTGGGTAGCTGAATCTCTAAATTCAAATCAAATCAGAGGACCCTTTAATCTCTCTGAATCAAATTGGAACGCTCCGAATCGATTCAGAAAGATTTGGAGATTTGGACATAGAGACAGATTTAAATATTTTTTCTACATACCTCTAGGTAGCCTCAGCGCGCTTGGCAGTAGACCTGGAAGTGGACCAGAAGTACTTCCAGTCCACATTTGGGTCCACCCTGAGTGCACAGGGGCCCCTCTGCACCCCGCGGCTCAGTGACTGGTGCCTCCTGGGTCGGGGGGGGGCACCTGGGGTCCCCCTGTGGCCAATTGCCTTGCTGAGGAGGCACAGAGGCTCCCCCCCCCCCAGCGCGCTTCCAGGCAGAGGACTGGAAGTACTTCTGATCTACTTCCAGGGTCACCGCCAAGCATGTGAAGGCCCCCCCTGCACTCCTGTGGGACGTTCCATGCGCCCCGGTATTGCAGCATTCACAAGCCACACCTGCTACCTCAAGGTATGTAGAAAAACCTTTTAAAGCTGTGTCTATGTCCAAATCGCTGATTCTCTGAATCAGCATCGAATCTTCAGATTCGGATTTGGCCGAATCGAATCAGGGACAGTGACCCGAATCAATTAATCGAATCACTGTCCCCGATCGGACTGAATCCAAATCTTAATCAAATAGGGTCCACTTTGCACACCCCTAATTTGAATGATTCTCAGCTTGTTCACACAGAATAATTAGAATTACCAGCTGCAAAACTCCCAGGCTGAATGCCCAGGGCACAGGGGCAGTAGCAATTTCCAGTTGCCACTGCACTGCCGGCATAGTGGCAATTGCATGACTTATTTTTGCCATCCTTCTCCCGCCCCGGAGTTGAAGCCCAAGGCAGTTGCCCCTGTCGCCCTGGCCTCTTTATGCCACTGCCAGTTGTTGTCCTTCCAAAATGTTTCCCTGTTGAAAAGGGCCCCAAGTATTTCTATATCCACATACTGTACTAATAAACCTACAGGACACCTGCAGGAGTTTACTATCCCCCTTCATTTACTGTGATCATCAAGTATGCTGATAGATCAAAGACTCCATCCCTGTCTATCCTTCTTTAAAGGGAAGGAGGAAAGAGTTGCTTCATATGGCTACAAGCCCAAGGTCTGCCACAGATTATGGAAAGGTGCAAAGTTATTTGGGTGAGTTATGGTTGGGAAGCATCACTGAAATTAATCAATTTAAATGGAAGTAATAGTTTCCTTTATCTGTTCCTGCTTCACTCACCAATTTCCCATTCCTCCTCCTGAAAAAACCCCCCAACCTATTACAAAGTAATGTGCTGGATTACAATGATATATCATTTTAACAATGGGAAGTAATGGAAGTATTTATGGATTAATACAAATACAGTCTTCTTCTAAACACATTCTTCTTTTTAAATGGCAGCTGTACTTGACATCAGTATGTATTCTAGAGTGATATTTGGAATGGTTAAAATGGTTTGAACAAAATATTCCATGACAATGTGTGCGAAGTATCATCTCTTTAAACCAGTAACAGGGATCAAACTTAAGATTTTTCTGAACCTGAACTTTCATCCTAATGGATGTCTTGACCAGAACCATATAGGTTCTGATTCCCTCCCCATGACGACTTGCCACAAAGATTTTTTTTTTCATGGCATGAAATTAATTTTGCATTTTATACTGCAGTGATCTATTGTCTCCCAAGTTCCAGTGCTGACCCGGGTGAGCTGTTTTACAGTTTGAAGATCAAAGTGCAGTATACCCATCAAAATCATATGCTAGCTTTAGTTTATTACTCTCTTAACCTTTCATCTCTACCTACTGCACTTCAAACAGCATTACAGATATAACTACAAATTACTTCAGAAAGCCTTATTTTAGCAAGTGATCTTATTTCTCAACTTACAATAGTGACAATAGCTTTTTGCTTGTCTTAAAGCTTTCTTCTGTCATTAAAAGTTACTAATGTATCCTTACTGCAAAAAGATCAAGTTAAAATAATTTGGGGAAGGGGAGTTAACACGTGCACACATGCACACACACATACACACACGCGCGCCAATTTGATCCTTCCTTGCAAGATCCCTCATATAGCAAGCTTATAATCATTAGTTGAAATACTAGATGTAGTTTATCACCAAACTCCCTCCCCTCACCCCATTCCTTTTAAATCTGTATTATTTTAGGGAGAATAAAAGACAGATTTATGAAGAATATGGAATGAAAGGTATCAAATATATATAAACAATCACTCTTGGAAGAAAGATGAAAAAACAAAGCTATTTATCCAGTTGTCATCTCAAAGAGCAATCCCCCAAGATGTCTTTTAAAAAAAGCTTCCTAGATTCTGTAAGTGCTAAGCATGAAGTATTTAACCTGCTTTTTACAACTACTTTACCTCAAAGTGTTGCAATAGTTGCACTTACTTAGAAGGCAATATTAAAAGCACCTCAATCTACTTCATGCATGTCAATTTTGAATGCTATTAACTGTAATTGACAATTAAATTTTTTGTCCTTACGCTTCTTTAAGTTGCATTATCAGCTTGCAAAAGCCGTATTGGTAAGGTTTCAGTATTTCACTAATGTACCTTAAGTGATGTATTCACCCATAGCGTAGGCAGCTTTTAGTTAAGAAACTGGCATTCATCACCATGAGATTTTTCGATGCGTGTCAGGAGATGTGAAAAATACATGGTCAGGAATGGCAGAGTGTAGTTCAAAAGGGGAGTTCAGATGAGTGAGAGGAACTGGAATAAACAGCGTGGTATAATAAAAGCAAGAAAAATGGAAATATATTGTAGTGCATGGCTTGGCAATTCTAATGTAGGCAAGTGGCGGGTTACTCAAGCAGGCCCAGAGTGCATTAGTGCACACACGCACTGGGTCTGGCACTTCTGCACATAAAAATGGGGAAGGAAGGAGAGAGCTCCCTTTGAGTCACTACTGCATTCCACAAACTCCCCTGAATTAAGGGATTACGCCCTTCTAGCCCCTTCTGAATATAAGCCACCCCCAAAAGGTAGCAAAATAAGGAATAGGGCCATTGTTTTTCCTCCTCTAGATTGGCCAGGAGGGCAGGCTGGATCAAAAAAAAGATGATGCAGCAGGTACATTTCTTATACATGAGCTTTAAGAAGGATAATGCTTCATTTCATTCAGGTATTATTAGTCTTATATCCAGTCACCTTCACTATAATATCTTCCCATGAAGAAATTATTTTTTTTTCCTTGCTACACCTCTATTACCTCCATGTCATAAAGTGGAAAATAAATGGCCACACAAATAATGCATCCACATGGGACAGCAAAGTTTACAGCACAGCCAGAGACCGGACTCCAGACCTGCAGAGTCCCAGACTACTGCCTTTGATGTTATCATATTATCATGAGCATGCTTTGGGTCAGACTATAGCATCCTAAGTATAGTTCAGGCATGTTATGCAAGATTTATTTAGGTCCCTGTAGATGCAAAGAGGCACCTAGTAGAACAAAATAAAACCAAAAAACCACCACAAAAATACCACCTACACAAGTCAGATCCCTAACTCAAATCATTTTCAACAGGAATTAGACACCTACCTCCCTCCTGTTCTTTCTGAAATACCAATAAATGCCTGTTTGCGTCTCTAGGCACCTAAATATTTTTGTCAACCTGTCCCTTAATGCCTCAAATAAAGGAAATATTTTTGGCAGAAATTATTCTTGGGCAGTTCTGCCTAAAGAACAAAGCAGAAATCATCCATGTGAGAAATCAGATATTATTTTTAAGAAAATTGCTGCCCAGTTAAATGACATCTTTGTGCCTTGTCCATCTTCTTTTAGTGTCCAGGGCAAATGACATACTCCTCCACCTACTGGCACCCACTTACCACCACCACAATAACTATATACGCATTATGGTATACACATATTAACACTCCTCTTTCAAGGATGCTAACTTACAACAGGGCCTCCTTAAGACTTCACCATTTAGCAAACCTCCCCTTTAAAACTGGACTAAACTACTTTGATAATACAAGCGGTCTTTACCACATTACTACCTCCTAACAGGACTTCTTTTGGAGATTTGGTATCATTTTGAAGAAGAATGCAGTCTGAGCACTAATCTTAAAGTTTTTTTTTCTAAGTTTCCAGGATGACAACCACTTTTAAAAGTCTTTGCTTTCCGTTGATTGAAGCAAAATGTGAACAAAACCCTTCCCTTCAATAGGGTTTTAATTTCTGAATTTCCTGCATGCATTTAACAGGCCCATAAAAAATAAAATAAAATAAATAAATCAGGAACCATATTCTGAATATGTTTCTGCTACGCACTGCAGTCTGGCAGCATGATTTTAACAAAAAGCAACTATTAGGGCACATTGATCTTCACAAGTAATTCTGTCCTTTCCAGACTGAGATTGATTATCCCTAGGAAGCACATGAAGATCTCAAGCAAAGATGCACTGTATCCCAACCACGGAGGATGTGAAAGAAAAAGCTTTTAAGGCCTCCAAAGTGTTAGCCCCTGCAGACTGACTCACCCTTGTATAAATGTAGACTGCACTATTCCCCGCAGAATTTTACAGATTTTTGTGCCTGTACAGTCAGAGAAAGGACCTCTCCTTACCTATATCTGTTCTGCAGACTTAGGTATCAATTTGTTAACTGAACATTGATTATACATATTCAGGCATGTTAATGTGTTTCTATATTTCTGAACCCTTTACAGGAATCATGAAACAAATATAGCGTTGATCACTTCATCGTGGCCATGGCTGATTATTTATGTAGCTTAGAGCCAAATCCCACACTGATGTGGGGTTGTGAAGGGACTTACTACGCAGGCCTTCTTGCACACTGGAGCAGCATCCTCTATGACCTGTAGAGAGACAGCAGCAGGCGCTTGTCTGTGCACAGTCTCCTTTCTACTTGCTGGAATATTGGGACTATAATTACCTTGTCCTGGCTCTATTCACATTTCTTTGGAGGTGTCCCTGCTTCCCTGCTCCCCTGTGGAGGGCTCTGCCCAGGGATCCAAAGTAGTGAAAGGCTTTTGAACCCTCTTCTCATACCAAGAGGTACTGACCAATGAATAACGCAAAGAGAGTTGCTTGGTGATGAGGTTGCTGCAAATTAAGAACAGAAAGGAGAGGCAGAAATAACAATGATATGAATTTCACTGCCTCTCTTCTGTACAGGCTATAAATTTACCGTGGGAGATCAAAAGTAGGTAAAGAGCAGGGAGAAAAATAATCTCTCTAGGCCTCTCAGAGGCCTCTTTAGGACTCTCCATAGTTACTATTTGAAATTTACCCTTAAGCACTTTCTAATTTTGGCTTAGATAACATTACCTCAGTACCAGCAATATTCCCTACGCTTAGCACAGTATTAGTGAACAAACAAGCAAGCAAACTTGCTGCGACTTGGTGAAGGTAACACGCACATGCACCCCCTCCTGTATTGGAAACAAAGCCACAACATCCAGGATAAGCCCCTGAATTGTGCACAGTCTCTTCCTATCCACATATAGTACACAACTTTGATACAAGGTTAACAAGTTCTGGTCACTTAGGAAAGACTGGTTAATCATCTGGCAGGCCTGAGGGGCAAGTGGTAAAGGAAATTGCTGACACCTCTTAATAGATCCCTCATCATTCAGTAAGGGTCTGGTTCAGTGAAACACAACTGAACGCGACCGCTTAATGTCTGGGGTCTCTAGGAGACCCTCCCTTCCCCTGCACTCCTTTAACACTTTGATGACACGGGGTAATGGGGCTTCAGCAATGATGCAGAGTTCAAAGAGTTTCAGGCTGATAGTTTCCCACCAGCAAGGGATCGCAATAAGCAGCATGACCTACCCTGGACAAGCTAAGGGGAGTACTTTCAGAAGATATTATTTAAGAAAGTTAGAACCTACTTAAACCACTTCCTGGTGCTTTACCTTTTTTTCTGTGAAGTCCAAGACAAATGATCATTTATTTCACTCATCCACTGATAGCCGCCACATTACAACAATTGCTATATACCACGTGCACCGACACGGCTCTTTCCGGACTTCCACTGGTCAACATCCCATTTACCAAATCTGTCCTTCAAACCAGGCACTAGCCTATTTCCAAATCTGCCATGCTACAAACCATCTTCACTGTGCTCTGACCTCTCAATAATATTTGTTCAGGATATATAGAATCATTATGAAGAATAATGGAAAAGACTAAATACTTATCCCATGGCATTTTTTTTTTTCAAAAGTGATTTTTTACATCAAGATTTAATTCTTTGAAACGGCTCATCACTTCTTAAAAGAAACTTGTCAGCAAAAACATCCGACTTACGTGCATGCATTCCTACCAGAGAATAAGTACTTCCTGTGCAATCTTTAAAGAAAGAAGCCTAACCCAAGCAATATATAACGTGTAAGGGATGCAGAAACTAAACTGACAGGCAAGCCACTACTAATGATAGTTGGTCAGATGCTGAGTTACAGAGGTAAAATAAACTCAAATGAACACAAGCCAAAGAAATGAAAAAAAAAAAATTTTATAATGCAAACAAAGGTGGAAAGGAAATTCCATATTCTCTTTTTCTGAATAATTTCTCCCTTTTGCTCACTGTAAACCATTCCTCACACTTAAGGATTACATAAAGTGAGAGAAAAATATTAAAAGGAGTTTTTTTCATAAGGCATATAACAATAAAGTCCCTTATTATAATAGCATTAAGACACTCACGGGTGTATTTTACAGGAACATTTAAGTAGTTCTTGGGTAGTTGAAAGCACATGGCCTTTGGCCTCATGCCTCACAACACACACGAGGCATGCACTAATGGCTCTATAAAGCACACCCTATTGTGTCCTGATGCCTTAATAAAGCTTTAATACTAAAATGCTAAGCTATTTTCAATTGTACTATAATTGTGCCAGACATTTGTACCAAAGCCTGTTCGCTATGGGTGCAAATAAACCGAAGAAAAGTACAACTGAGTTGAAAATATAGTGTACATGCTCAACAATGGATGGAAGGCAAGACAAGCTAAACAGGGAGAAAATTCATACTTTCATGTTTTATTAAAAGCATTTGTTTTACAAGGCACTATATCCATTATATATAGCAGATTTTCTGCATTCTTGCTCAACTTGGTGAGGGCCTGGAGCGCACCAAGAACACAGGTCTGGTCCTGTGCAATTCTTGCTCTTGTTCATCTTCCTGTGCACAATCAACTGTCTTCAGGTTGTAAATTTTCAAGAGCAGCACCCCGTTTCCTAAGTGTTTGGCAGTGCCACGTATGAGAAACAAGTAATAATAAAGGCCTGCATTATGACTATAATAGCCGTACCTCAGTTTCTTGGTTGCCTTGTTTTATTCTACCTCAAAAGAAAGAAAGAAGGGGCCCTGTATGATTTTGTCTAAATATGTATTTAGCTTGTCAAATGCATACAGCACAAGAGATGTTTAAAAGGTTTCAATGGAAGTGTTGGTGCCTATTATGTAAATATGTTTTTAGGCAATTTTCATAACGTATTACATTACAGAGACTTTTAAAAAAAATGCATATAATTTACTTCCAACAAGAACAGCTCCTATAGTGTTCTAAGTGTCTGTCATGTAATAATGCATTCAAGGTCAATCTTCATCAAAAGAGTATTATTTAGTTGATAGGATTTTGAGGGATGCAAGTTAAGAAACTTGCTTCTCAGAAATTCCAGTCTTCTGTTTATTCTCCATTGGAGCGTAATCAGTACCATAGCAAGAGAAGGGCGAGTGGGGCAACTGCCCTGGGCGCCGAAGCAAAGGGGTGCCAACAGGTGCTGCCCAGCTGGGGACGGAGCCTTGAGCAGCTTGTCGGGGGGGTGGGGTGCAGCTCCCACCTCTGCATGCACCCCCCAGCAAACATGGGGGGGTTGCGTGGGGTGAAGGTGGGCTGCCGCTATGGGATGCCCTGGGCACCAAATTTCCTTGCTTCGGCACTTAGCATAATCCAAATTGTTACACTATGCTGTAAAATTTTCTATGCTGGCCCAATTAAGTAGACATTTACACAGGGACCACCCATTAAATGCAGAAATAATTTAGGGCCTTCTTTTGCCCTTGTTACTGTTAAGGGACTTATGGATCCTGAATATTGTATATATACTGAATGTATGACTCTTTGAAGACATTACAACAGATTGTAACAGATCTGTAACAGTGCTGTTTTTAAACAGATATAACAATTCATGATGCTTCTGTATCGTGTGAATCTATAAAATGGAACTGCTATTGATATCATTTAGCTGCTCTACATAGGGAAAATGTTATGATTCAGTATTTTAATATATTGACAATGAATTTACACAATGAGAACAGAGTTTTGAATGGAAAAGTTAACTGACTTACACGTACTACACTGATATGAAAGGCTATAATAGTACATAGGAATGTTTTAACTGAGCAGTAGGGTGAAGTTAGATGTTACAATTAAGCCATGTTATGAGCATTAAAATATGAACACCTACATGTTAAGGTTCATTAACAAGTGCTAAGTGCCCTCCAGGTGCCTTAAAGTTATGCCACTCTGGCCAAGAATTACTTTTGAGCTGTGCTGCCCAGCTCATGTTAGGCTAACTTCAGGCTTCTTTACTGACATAAAAATGAACACTGTTCAGTCCTCCAGTATCCTAGGTGGCACCATTCCTAGGTGGACTAGCTACCCTCTTGAACTCTTATGCCCCCAATGACAGTCTGCACAGTGGGACAGTGGTGGTGAGTGCAGAAAGAAAAGTGGGGGAGAGGAGCTTCTGGGCTGTCACAGGGGGGCCTGGTCAGGGCGCACAGGTGCAGGAAAAAGCACAGGTTGCCACCACTCATGCTCCTTCCCCTCCTTTCTCTGTGCTACATGTGGCAGCACCACCAGTGGGGGATGCCCTGCACGGGGCAGCATGGGCTCCAGGGAGAAGATATGGAGCTCCTCCCCTGTACCCCAGTTGTGTAGCTCCAGGCAGTGTGGAGAGAAGGGAAGTATAAGCAGGGGCAGCAGCAGTCAGAGGTGTACACATGAACATACCCATATGCACAAACATCCCCTATCCCTAGCTCCCAATTTGCTTCTAGCTGCTGTCACCACCATCCATACCACCCAGAGCACAGCCAAGTCATGGGAACACCTGGTGGGAGTGACAGTAGGGGTGGAGAAGGCCCTGCCTGATCCTGGGCTCCTCATTGTCTGCACCATGAGGGACAACACACCCCCAGCTGCCACTTCAATGCTGTGGCTGTGCTCTGGGTGGCACAAAGAGAGCAGTGGGAGAAACATGAGCAATGGTGGTGGCAGCCAGAGGCAAACCAGATGTGTATGCACCATGCCCCTGCTTGGCAGCCCTTTAGCAGCATATCAGAGCTGTGCATATTACAGAGAGCCTAAACCCTGAATGTAAAACTGCTTGCATTACGCACTAAGCTTAACACCTACCTAAAATTCCTTCAAGTTAGCAGCTGCTAACTGAAATGTGTAACTACACCCTTAGAAAACTGGGGAGTCACTTTGCCTATTGCATAATGATATACGTATAATTACACGTGTGTATGCAGGGTTATATTTGCCTTGCATATGGATGTGAATCAGTGTTTAATCAAAATGTAACTGAGTAAAGCTAGCACATGTGAGGAGAAGTAGACTTTCTGAGACAAAGGTAACTAATGGATCCTGGCCTAGATCTTGGGTGGAACTGCATTTCCTCAATGCCATTCTGCCATAGCCCTGAAGTCAGCATAGCTGACAGAAGAATTAATCCAGCTGATTTGTCTGAAATGGTGCACAACTTGCACAGGAGCCTCAAACTATTTACCTCAAAGTCTCTGCCCGAGAAAAAACAATAGGACATAAAGAAACTATGGCTCAGAGTACAAGCTGAAGTACCTTCACCTCGGCTTGCTAACACAGGGCATTTTTACACATGTTCCAAAGGTGGAGAAGGGGGGTGCTTTAATTAGAATGGCTCCAAGAAACGCTCTAATTAAAATGCCCATAGTGTCACATGTATCGGCGTCCCTGCACTTCAAAATGACAGTTGGGGCTCCTTAACTAAAGCTCATTGAAACAGTTTTAGTTAAAGAACCTCTACCAGTGTGGGGATGCCGGTACATGAGACACAGAGGCTGCTGGAGATGCATGAATTAGAACGTGCAGCAGACTTGATTTATTGAGTCTGCTCCGATGCACTGTAATTACAGCATGTCAGAGCAGCCTCCCCGCATGTCTACAGGCACCCACTGGGACCAGGCTATTAAAAGTCTCATTTACACCACAGCTATTCTCCCAACAATGCACATGAAGATGTGGGTCACTATGGCTATGATTACAAAATGCAAGGTAGCGCCATGCATAGATAATCCTAACTGGCTGTGCATGCTTGTAGCTGCATAAGTACAGCTCTGTGCCTGGGCTATTAAACCTTGTTCTTGGCAGAGCTAATTAGCCTGGAACCAGTGTTGGAGTAACATGGCTGTACTCCATGCACAGATTCAGAGATGAATCAAGGGGTTGGGTGCAGTGGTGCAGCTATACCGCTCTTCAATTCCTGCTCTACCCCAACTCTAAAACCAACTGCCCAAAAGAGTGAGCAGTATTTCTCGTCAGATAGTGCTGAGGGAGTCTATTGATTTCATGATTCCTTACAATAAACCTGATTCCTGCTAATCTCTCTTCACTCCATAGGTGTTAATGACCCACTCTCTTTTTTAAATGGTTTTGAAGTTCCATTAATCAATTTACCCTTTCTTCTCAATTTTGCTGTCTTTTAGTGATTCCAGATAATATCTCTCTTCACAGCCTTGCAGACTGTTTTTAGTTTCAGCTAAAAACCTTAATTCAAGTCTGGTAATATTAACTCAAAAGAACATTAACTCAGGTGTGGAAGTGATTGACAGTGAAGTGTTTGATGAACTGTCAAGAAGCTCAAGAGGGCTAGATTTTGTTTTATAAATCTTAACAAGAGAAATACATTTAACAATAGCAAATACAGGACTAAAAATCCAGTATATCATTGGACTATATCTGTCTAAACTTAATATATAAGCTAGCAAATTAGTACACATTCCAAAAAATGTATATTGCTTTTGCTTTTATCTTAAACGTGGTAATATAGACTTGGACCCCGTATATATTACTAAACCTTCTACTTTCTCTTTAACCAGAGAAAAATGTGTATTGTGCTATACATGATGATGACTCACCACACCACTCACACCCCACTTTTCAAAATCCTGTACCTGCCCGTGCACAGAATTAATGGAGGTCTCTCTGCATGACACTGCCTTGCTCCCTATATACATACCCTGTGTTTTCTTGTATATGTAAGGGACTCACAACAGTAAGAAAAAGTAGTTTGTTTAAATACTACTTTAATGAACACGTAACTAGTTGGTAACTACTGGAAGGAAACAACAGATGCAAGGGTTCAGTGACAGTTCTGGGTAAGTAGGGTAAAGAACTTGGTTTAGTGTTTGCCCTGTAGCATGCTGGGTGTCTGGTATTTTTGCCCTAAATGCATACTTCTTTCTGTATAGTTTGCAGAGTATCAAGCTGAACTTTCTTATACTCCTGAAGATAAACTGCTATTTGGCAAAACTAAAATAATGTTATCATATGATTAAATATTGATCAAAAGACATTCATCTTACCAAAGAATAATTTCTCTCAACAGAAGTGACAAACTGCTCTTATGCCAGAACGGATGGTTTTCAGATTTGTTGTTTGTTATTTTTTCAATTTACCAAAAAGTCTAGGGACAAATGCTGGGGAAAAATTGCTATTTAGAACACACCTGTACTATGATAGAAACCCATGTGTCAGTGGCAAACAAAATGGTGTGTTCATGCCTTCAAAAAAATGAAATCAACAGTGTGTCCATCTATCTAAACAAATGGATAATGTCAATCTGTAGTGCCAGAAAAAGTACAGAGAGAAAAGAAATGGTTCATTTTATAAGTGCACTATATATTCCAGGTGGCCATTTCATAAATATCTTGCCTGCTGTGCACTGCAGTTGACCCTTTAAACATATCTAGTCAGTAACCTATTGTTTACTGTAAGTCCATTTTGTCATTTTGATGGTACAGATTCAAGTATGGCAATCTTCTCTTTCCTCTCCGCTTCACTGCATGCATGACTCCCTTTGGCTAATACCTCCTTACAAAAAGCCACTTAAATGTCATGAATTACAGCCGATCTGAGACCTGAATGCTAATCCTATTAACTGACCTATGAAATGAGGGCATTGTAAATCTAGGTGAGTAGTGGTTGGGCTTCATATGATCTAAGGTTACCCTGAGGTCACTTGTTATATTAAAAAGGTATCATCTTATATGCTCATAGAATCCCAAGTCAGGCTAATCAGAGTACGTGGTGCTGATATCTGGTATATACATACCTACATACTCTAATAGATTAATGCTGTCAAAGCACCTTGATAGCTACCTAAACCTTTAAACTCTATTATCTAGCAACATTAACTTACTTTATATGCTTCTAGTGATCTAGAAAACGCTAATGCTCCAAGGACAAGAAGGGTCAAGCAGGGCATCATGAAAACTTTGCCTAATGCATAACATCATGTAACCTCACAATGTTAAAACTCCATTTTCCAAATACTAAGAATTTGGGGGGGGGGCGGGGGAAAGGGGAGATAAAGCACAGAGCAGAAGCTCTGGTATGCAGCTGTTAAGGACCCCCAAAAGAGATTGTGAATTTTATTCCCTGCATGTTCTTCCAATTCAAGAAGCTTAAATGAATAGTTTTGACTGGAGCATTTTGATGTGTTTTGTTATTAATTTCCCATCTTTACTTTCACTTTAATGTACTTTTAATTAGGCAATAATATATAATCTTCCATTCATCTATCATTTTTACTCAAACAGGGTAGCAGTGAGGAAGGCTCACCAGAGAGCCTTTGGTGGTACGGTAGAAAGACTAAATAAAATGCTCTCTCTTGACAGCAACTTTAAAGTTTCATAAAATGATAATGGATGTGCTTGTCACTGACGCTAATGATCTAACATTTCCCTAAGTTTTACTGAATATTAAACTATGAACTATAAAAGGAAACTCCACTGTATGACCAATGAAAAATCTTTCATTGTGGTTGTCTTTCCTTCTGATATTTGACTACCACAAGCCAGCCTGCCCCTTACTCACATCGAGGGCTTAGATACAGGAGGCAATTACTTGTGTTAGCAAGAAGCAAGCACACGTCATACAGCCCTGTAGCACTGTAACTCAAATCAGCTGGAAAACTACTCTGGAAAAAAAAAAAAAAAAAAAAAAAATCAAGGATAAAATTATAGGAGAACCAGCTATCACCTGCTCTGCCCACCCCCCAGAGGTGAAGTTCTGTATTAGCACTCGTTTAGAGCAGTTCTTGGAATACCTGATTGTCTCTCTACTGTGGACATCAGTGTAATTTTCATCAGTGCACACAATAGTGCACATATCACCACTAATGTACCATGTGTCTAGGCCCTGAGCCGCACTTTTCTGCCAAGTTTAGCTTCATAGAGGTTAAGAGAGTATTTGCATGAGTAATACTGAAGCAAACATTGCAGAACTGGACACAACAGGCAGCATTTTCCAAAGGGCCTAAGTGACTCAGTCACCTAAATGCTGCTTTCAAAATGCAGTTAAGCAAATGAGCTTCAAATGTATATAGGCACCAAAAGATGCAGGCATGCAGTAGGATTTCCAAAAGTGCACAAGCAGGTTAAAAAGCTAATTTCAAACACCTGATTCACCGATTCTGAAAATTGGTTGGAGTCGGACATGTCTGTAATTGTTGATTTGAAGTTGACCACTTCTTAAGACCTTTAAAAAAAAACCTCACTTGCCTAGGCAATTCTGAAAATCCCACTAGGTGCCTATATGCATCTTTAAGATGCTGGATTCTCATCTACCTTACATGGACGTGGAGGTGGACACTAAAAACACAACAAATTTTAAAAGCCAGACAGAACATTACATCTTCAAAACAGAGTCCTGGCTAGGGACCTACTTAAATTATGGCAAGACAAAGGGCTCTACACTCCCTCTCATGGTGCACAGACCTGATTTTGCAGGCATTTCATGGTAGCCCCACCCCTTGGCACTGATTGGTAGAGAGGCCCCGCCCCTTGGCACCAGTTGGCAGGAAGCCTCCAAGGAAGAGGAGGAGGAGGAGGAGGGGGCAGCCACCATCTTGACTGGGCCACCCTGCCTCAGTGCTGATTGGCAGAAAGACCCTGGCAGTGGGACGAGGGGCCAGCTGCCATCTTGCCTGCTGCTTTTTGTGCCGCCCCGGCAGTCAGCACCTTCCCCTCCCAGCAGCAAGGACCACTGGCTCCCATTGGGGAGCCAGCATTTTATTTTTACTAAAGGTTCACTTTTCTTGTTTTTGTTGATTTTGTGGGCAGTCCCGGATTTCGAGGTTTCCATGAAATCTGCAGAACTGCAAATTAAGTAGGTCCCTAGTCATCACCAAAAAATATAACTCCAAGAGTACCTAGGGGGAGACATTTTAAAAGACCAGCTATTTGGAGCATGAAGATATCTTCAAACACGAGGAACCATGACAAGTGAAAAATCTTCAGAGTCTATAGTCAGCAAGCATTTTTCTAAACCAAAGATACGTTATTTGGAGGTTAAATAAGAATTAAGTATTCCCTAGAACTGAAACATTCATTCAAACCTTATTAACAGCCTAACATTCTATAAAGAAAATTAATATTTCCAAGAGATGCTCATCACTTTATCAAGGGTACAAAAAGTGGGAAAAGGCATTGTAGAATATAAGCATAAAATAAAGATTCCCTGCTTGCCTTCATATCAATATTTGCTTTTATTAGTTATTAATATACAGGCTATTTTTCAATGTTCTATACAGGAGCAATAAAGCAGTGCAAGCATATACCATAAACATTATTAAAGGAAGCATTTAGCATCAAGAGCAATTCAATTTACCAGAGTATTTGCAAGATTATAAGAAGTACCAGAAATCACATGGCTATTAGATGTTGCTTCTTAAACTGCCTTTGCTGTAACGAGAGTACCTAAAAGAGCGTATAAATAAAAAAAAGAAACCCTTTTAAACAAAATTCCAAAATTGAGAATTGCTACACTTGCATAAAACAGACTTCTGCCACCTAGGAGGTCAAAAACCAGTGTGAAATCCTGGCTCATGGAAATCAATAACAAATGTTGCATTGACTTCACTGTAATCAGAATTTCGTCCATGGTGTATAGCATGCACATGAGGTACAAGGATACTACATGCTATAAATCAGGGGTAAATAAAATACAATCTTGGAACTGTCTGATGTATTTTTCTTATAAGAAATACCCAAGTTTAAACTAAATACCAAATGTACAAGGAACCATCATGGTACCAAGGAGAGAAATACGGGGTCTCTCCCCCTGTATTATTTAGGTGAGTCGTTATTATTGAATTCTGTACAGTTTTCTCAGAAAGTTTGTACCAGAGAGAAGGTACAGTATAGAGAAAGGCACATTGTATTTTAACATCAACATACCATCATGCATTCAGAATAGGATACAAAGATTAAGTACTACAGTAACTACAAAGACATGAAGAGGTTAATAGGAGACATGCCTAGAAGGTAGGTGTTTCTCAATCAGTGCCAACTTGTGACTGATCTGGCAGGTCTTCTCTCCATGACACTTTTAAAAGCATTACCTATTAAGCAGCTCTATACAGATAGGAAACTGCAGCATCAGGAAAACTGGTTTTAATTAATATAATTAACTGGCATTTCTATGCCAATCACAACAGCACTGAGTGTCTGAGCTGACTGACTGGCACAATAAACCAGTTCCCAGAAATACTGAATTCTGGCGATATTACATGAAGAAAATAAGCCAGGAGTATGCAGGTATGTCAAGCTACGCAGACACGGGGGTCTAACCGGCGTTTATATTTCGCCTCTCCAGATCCATGAGTGAAGGGGGTACGCAGACAGGTAGTATGAACTGTTAGTAATCTGTTCATAATAAACAGGTTTTCTTTCTAGCCTGTATATTTCTAGTTTCTATTTCTGTTGAAAGAGCTACCTTGAAAATATCCCAAACAGCTCATCAAGCATTTAATATCATGCCCTGGTGAAAAATGGTAAAGATTTGATTTTAAATCCATGGTGCCTAAACACAAAAGGGTGAGGCACCATGGATTCTTTATGGGGTTAGGTTCTTACCGCCTGTAAAGATGAGGGTTTGTGAACTAACCGGGGTGTACAGAGCCACAGCAAACGCCAGGTGGGACCACTGGAGCACGCCAGCCACTTGTTGCAGCTTTTATTGCAAAGGGCACCTCTTCTGCAGTCAGCTGCATGAGACCATGGCTGTGCTCCAGCTGTTCAGAAAAGCAGTGCTTGCGAAGTAAAAGCTGTAGCAAGTATCTAAGCAGCTCCTCCTTAATTTGACAACCCTCGGTGAACTAACTGGACTGTGGCCCATCCTTATAAAAAAAAAAAAAAAAAAAAATCAAACCCAGTTCTACCGTATATCTGCAGCCATTTCATTACACCCAGCCAACGCACAGGACTAGTGGCACAGGAAGAGGCCATTTAGAAGAATATACAGTGAAGCAGGCTAGGTTGTTTTATTTGTTTGTTTTTAATCCAATTACAGTCAATATTTTTCTTAATATTTAAAGGGCTACCATATAATTACAGAATTTAACATAGCTAAATCTTTCTCAGCCGGGAAAAATTACCACAACATAACCAGGAGCATCTGAATGTTTGATTATTTATATTTATATAGAGATAAATATAGATCTAGATCTATATAGATCGATATTGATTTAGATCAATATAGATCTATATCTATATACACACGCATCCTATTTATAGGGTCCTTTTTAACAAAAACCAGCTATAAAACTAGGTTAGCACGGACTGTTGTGTTCTCGACACAAAGTTCAAGGATATCACTTACCATCCATCACCTGGAAAGACAGATTGCACAGGACTTGTTTTTAAACAGAATATAAAAGGCCACAAGTTATAAACAGTGCAATTCCATTTCTCTTTCATTTAATAGTCCCCAACTGTCCATAGCAAACAGCTCTCCTTTCCCTCTTGTAATTAGTAAAGGAAAGATTATAACAGCCTTTAATTCAGAGACATGTTTCAAACCAGGATAAAACTGGGCCACAGAATTCATCTGGTTCCAAGTTGCTTGCTTTAAATCTCCTCTTTCAATCTGGTCATTGCTTTCTTTCAGTTGACTTCTAACATTTGATAGAGAAGTAGCTAGTCTGCTGTGTTGGTCTGAAGTCGGGAAGAATGTAGAGTATATTTGCACCTTAAACAGACTAACTTATTCAGTTAGTCCACAAGTTGCATATCTACCCTGGCTCCTAACATTTAAATCGTAACACTGACTATGTAAGCAGCTTTATTGTCTTAAGACACGTTCAAAGAATTTTGTAAACTCCCAGAATTTCCTTTGCCACTAGATGAGACAACGAAGTTGCTCTAGCACGATTTCTCTTCCTGTGCAGCTTTTACATGAGAAGGCAATACTGTGGCTAATAGTGAGATCCCTCTGAAGATGCCATTGCTAATTGGCTGAACAGTGATGCACATCTGGATCTGCATAAAACCACTGTCCCTCAACTGTCCCCGGAGTAGGGGGAAAAAAAATAGCATTGGAAAAAAATCATCTGATTATTAACCAGAAATTAGTACAAGACCAAGAATGTGCATACACAAAAAAAGGTCTAAACAAACTCTAGAGCATGAATCAGAAAATGTTTCAAGTCAGAAAGTCCCTTGGAAATAAACTGCAGAACTTCTCAGGCAGGATGGCCGCTGTTATCCAGAGAATAATGTAACACTTTTTTTTCCCCTCCCTCAAAGTTAGTTCATAGGATCACAGGGAAGTAGGGCTGGAAGGGTCTTCATGAGGTCCTCTTACCCAACCACCTGCTCAAGATTGTTTCTGCCTTAATTGAAAAAAAATCAAAAACAGATTGGAGTTCGAAGCTTATGCCAAGTATTCAGGAATGACAAATAAGATTTAAACTAGAAGGAGCAGTAATTATAGGTGTTAATTATCACTGTGATTATTTTGCAAAAAGCAATAATTCAAAAGTGCTTGACTTGACCAAGAGTACTGGCTAAGTAACAAGCTAAAAAAAAAGCTTACATCTTCTATTTTTGAGAGAGAAAAGACTATTTAAACATGGAAAGAGGATGAGTAGAAGTTGTATAGGTTCACAAAAACTTCTAAAGACACCCTCATATTGGTGGATACTTCAGTCTCAGATCTAAAAAAAAAATGAGGGAGGGTATTATAACCTTTTTGCTGTCCCTGTAACCCTGGCTACTTCCTCAGGTGACATCTCAGTTGAAAAAAAAGAAGAACTACTTCTAAAATGTTGTACTGGGAGCGCCTATACATGATGCTATGTCGCTGTAGTGATGCACCGTGGTGACGTAGCTCACTGCTATGGCGACATAGTGTCAGCGGGCACAAACCACGATGCCGACGCTATGTCACCGTAGCAATGAGTCGTCTCACTACAGTGTGTTGCTACAGCAACACGGGCGCTAAAAATAACTGTGCACCACTGGAATGGCACAGTAACAGTTGTTACTGCACCATCATTTAGTACTTCCTAAAGCAAGTACTAAATGGCAGCACAGTAACAACTGTGCTGTGGGGGACACGTGTAGACACACCAACTATGTATTATATAAAAGCTTGCTGGGACATCCAATTCTGCCCCAAAACATTCTCTCCCTTCCCTTTTCTGCACACATCCATAACTATTGGCTTTACTTAATATGTTTACTAATGTATTTTAAAGCATTTTATAACTGGCCCAAGATAAGAACGCAAGAAGGAATGCAATTCTGGCTCAGCTGAAGTCAATGGCAAAAATCCCATTGACTCTTGCTAGATAAAGAGATTTCACCTCCACAGCGCATCTCCAATTCCCAGCACAAGTTTCAAGTAAATAAGCCATGGCATGCAAAGGTGATATCAAGTGAGAGATACTATGGTCCTAAATCTTCTCTCATGGTTGCAATGAGGGTACTGTTTGACTTGGAAAATAGGCCTTGAAAATAGGCCATTTTATATGTCCAAACCATTAATATATTTATTAATGGTGACTGCCACAATTAACATTTTCTGGAAAGCTCTTTATTGCTAAGTAATATTTTTTAAATGAAATCAATAAAAGTTGGCATTTCCCACCTTTACATCAAAACACCTGCATTACGCTTTTTTATACCTATTGCCTGCTAGTATCAGCAATGATCATCTTACGAAAAGCAAAGTTTAACGATGCAAGGCAGAGCATAAAACTGAATATTGCAGAAGTTCTTTTTAATCTCTGCTTTGTTGCTGTAGTGGATATATAGTGAAATAAAAGAGTGATACAGTGATACAGAAGAGAAGACTGAGGGGGGATTTAATAGCAGCCTTCAACTACCTGAAGCAGGGCTACAAAGAGGATGGAACTAGACTGTTCTCAGTGGTGGCAGATGACAGAACAAAAAGTAATAGTCTCAAGTTGCAGAAAGGGGAGTTTAAGTTTTCTCTTATATCCAACCTTTCTCACTAGGAGGGTGGTGAAGCACTGGAACGGGTTGCCTAGAGTGGTGGTGGAATCTCCATCCTTGGAGGTTTTTAAGACCCAATTAGATAAGCCCTTAGCAGAGATGATCTAGTTGGGGATGGTTCTGCTTTGAGGAGGAGGTTGGACTAGATGACCTGCTGAGGTTCCTCTGAACTTTAATTTTCTATGATTCTGTGATTCTAAATGTTGGCATAATTTATTTTAACAGGATATGATGATGAGCGAGAGAGATCATTCCAGACACAGAGTATGTGAACAGTCATTTTATCTGCAATTTAATGGTGTATTTATTATATTAAGGGAAGACTGTCAGCTTGAAATCTGGTCAATTTTTTAAAAGGTGACTTGAAAGTAGTTCAAAATATTACAGCAGTAACTGACTTGGGTTCTGTTTTAGTGATTTTAAAATCACAGGTCCCAATCAAAAAGAAAAACAGTTCTCATTCCCTAGCTGCTGTGTAAAACACTATGCAAACTAAAAGGAGAACTAAGGAATGAACACAGCTGGAATATTTCCAGTCTTAGGGCCTTGTTACACATTAATTTTAGGCAGCTCCTGGAGCTCTTAACCCCTGGGCTATCCACACTAACACCTGAAACTAGCTATAAACACACTCCACGCAGCTTTAAGGGCAGGCTTATCTCTGATCCGTGATACCCTGCTTGTGTTCTATTAGCATGTGCCCACTCCCCACAGATGAGGGGAGTCCAAGTTGCAGTCCTCCAGTATCCCAGGATGCAGTGTCCCCTCACCCACCCTCCTCTTCTGTGTGGACAAACTTTCTACCCCCTGAACTCTGATCCCTGGCAGGAATTACTGGCACCAAAGTAAAACCTCCCACCCCGCAGGAGTATGACCTTTCTACCCCCAGGGGTGCAACCCTGTCCAAACAGCCTGCAGAGCACATGCCAGCTAGCCAGGTTGCAAGGCATGGTCGGGTCTGGAAGTGGGGCAGATCCAAGGTAGGGGGACCAAATCAGGTCCCCATGAGCTGGGGCTTCCTTTTAAGGCACAGGCAGTAGTTCCTCCAAAAGTGCCTTCTCTCACTGCTCCCAGAAAGCACAACCAGCATCCCCCACATCTCAATCCCAATTCATTAAAGCGTGAGACCATCTTTAATTTACTGTCTCTTTTTTATTTTTTTTATACTTTTTATTTTATTCTTCAGTGGTTGGCTTCCTTCATTTCACTACCTGTCCCCCATTCCCATTTCCTTTCCACTTCCCATTTCATACCCACCACCATCCTATTAACTCTCTACTCCCAGCTTCATATGCCCAACCCCGCCAACCCAATCTCTCACACACACCCACCTACAGCGGGAATAGAAGCCTGTCCTGGCTCACCAGCTTTCTAGTGGCAACTCACAGCTGTAGTTTTTAGTCATGCTCTTGCTTGCCAGTAGCAAGCCACAGATGTGCAGGTAGGGGACAGTCAGAAAAGGTTTTCAGCCTTAAGGTGCAACAGCTCCAAACTTGAGTTAGCACTAATGCCAATCACCATTTAAGTAGCTCAAAGGGCAGCAAGAAACAAGGCCCCTTAGTAAGACATTGCTTAGTAAGAATCTGTGATGCTATCCAAAGATAATATTTTACTTTCTATGAAGCCAAGTTCATCTTTGGTACTTAAAGCAAAATTTCCATCATGATGGTTACATATGTACTTAGGAACTAGCAAAATAAGAACTAATGCAATCAAATTGGAAACACTGCACCATTTGAGAGCCTAGTCTAGGATAGATAAATGTAAACTGATAATGTCAGAGACAACAGGACCAAATAAACATTAAAAAACATGCTAATTAAAGAGTAAGGTAATACAGTCTATTGATTAGAAAGCTAAATTACAATTTTTAGTATCAACATGTGCCCAAAGCCTTCAGATCAGGGAAAACCCTCAAAATTACCAGGTCACACTGTAAAAGATAACAGCATGAATGAGAGGAGAATACTATACAGATAGTTATTCAGTAATAGCTATCACCGTATATATGAATATTGGTGGGTGCTATGTAAAACAACTAAAGTTATACCAAACTTAGATTAGATTCAAAAACAAAGAGAAGGGAGAACAGTGAGAAAGTCAAATTCATTCTCTTCAATTCCCTAGTTTTTACAAAAAGGGTAGTCGACAGATGGAAGTTACCCAGAAGACCCAGTAAGAATTAATGAATTCCAGAAAAGACTAGGTGAGTTCTAAACACAGAGAAACTGGGGACTGAGGAAATGTGTGACCATGGAAAGAAGAACAAAAGCAACATGTACAATAAGCTCAGTAACCTTTTGCTGTTACTAATACGTCAAGAATAACATTCACTGGCCTTCTGAACTAACCCCGCAGTCTGTGAACTGCTGCCAGCTTATCAAGCCATTTTGGATATTATATATAGTGCCATCATGACTCTCTCATAAAATGCTCTGATACACTATATTGCAATATCAACTTACACCATATCCTAGAATTCAATTCCTGTTATCAAAGGTTTCAGTCTATAAACAGTTTGGCAGAGTACAAAGCTGAAAACAACAATTATCCTATTCTCTGGAGACCGGTCTGATCTGTCATAAGCTTGTCCATACCAAACAAAGAGCAAACTGTTGCTTTTGAGAAAGACCAACCAATTGGAAATAGCTAGTTGGGCAATGCCACACAATTCTATTTTATTTAAACCAACCATGTTAGCATCTATAACTCAACTATTCTAAACAATCAGAAAGAATATTTTCTATTCCAATTCGTTTAGCCTATCTAGAAAATGTTGAATGTATATGAATAGGACTGACACTTCATGTTGTAAACCACAAAGGAATCCAAATACATCAACAAAGGCACAGTTGAGTGTTAAAAACTTCAAATTTATACCAAATGCGCTTGTTCCATCAAAGGACAGAAAACCAGTGATCAACAAATTATTCCTTCACAATAAAAAATTCCCTGTCTCTGAATTAGCACTTTAACATGATTTCCATTCCATTTTGTCCATAGCATACACAAGTCTAATCACTGTTACATTCGTAAAGACAGTTGGAGGCAACACAAGATTGGCCGATCTGAACATCTGCATGGTGTATTTCTATGATTATATATGAAGCATAATTTTATGCTTCATATATAATGAATACTATTATGTTTTCTACATAATAGTGGTGACAATTTTACACTGAATCCACAGAATACAAACCTTTTATTTTGGAAGGAAGCTTTATAAACCAAAGAAAATAAGCAGTTTTCTGAGCATTATCTCATGAATAATATGAAGTGCATTGCAGATAAAAAGGATCAATTTAAATCCAAAAGCTTCTTACCAAGTACCCCCAAGCGATAGTTGACTGTGATGACTATCACATTGCCATAACTTGCCAGAACACTACCATCATATAAATTTCCAGTGCCTTCCATGTAGGATCCTCCATGAATATACACCATCACTGGTTTAGGTCCCCCACTGTCCCGAATGTCTGGAAAAAAATATGGAGAAACATTTTAGTCTCAAGAAAGTTGAAAAAAGAAAAAAAAAAGATGCATGCAAGAGATATATATTTCTACTTAGGCTATTATTTAAGTGTTTCTCAAGCAACTTGTATTAGCCTTAATAGAATGAAGGAAGGCATAAAAGTACAAACTTTGTTTAAAAGTAATATACTAGCGAGCCCAAATAAAAAGTATGAAAAAGTATGATGCGGTGATAGCAGTTGTTCAAGGTTATGCGAGGGAAGTATGTGACCTGATTCTGCCCCCAGTGAAGTTGTTGATAAAATACCCACGGCTTTCAGTAAGAGCAGAATTAGACCCATGTTGGATGCTTTTTGAAAATCCTACCTTTTAGTACTGTACACACACAAAGACATCTTTGTGTAATTAAGCTGAATGGGATCTGAGCTGATGTCAATTTGGTGAAGTCATATTCTTCTGTGGCTTCCAATAAAAGAGCACCAACTTGTAAACAGGGTATATAAAGACAACTCTTCAGGTGCACCTGAAGTTTATGTACCAATTACTTTGGAGGCACCAGAGAAAACAGGATGGTTTTAGACCTCAACTGAATATGATCTTGTGCCATAGAGTATTAGGGAAAATAGTCAGTTGACTATATTGGCTAAAATTGAGAAAATAAAAATTGTACTTTAGTCAAGATGTAGAATAATTGCTGCCTAAAATTAGGCTTTTAACATACATATCTAGTCTGATTTTTTCCTGCTGCCAGAAAGATCCACAGGAACAATATGCAAAAATATCCACCAGAAAGATCCACAGGAACAATATGTGACCATATGGGGAAAATGGTAAATCTGTCTATCCATAAAGTGCTGCAAAACAAAAACTAAATAAATGGGGGGGGGGGGGTGTTGTTTTTTTTTTCCTTGTATCTCTGTTCCCTTCATTTTAATTCTGGATGCAATTATAAAGCAATATTAAGAAAATCAAATGAGGAAATTGAGTTTTGTAAATTGATGCATCTACAGAGACTGAAATGTGGATGTTTGACACTGAGTTAAAAAATGTATTGAGGGGCAAGTTCTGAAAAATGAAAGCTTAAGCATCCCATCGTTATGAGACAACAATAATGGCTTTTGAAGCTATGCTGCACTGAAAACCAAACTGGCCCCAAAAGGTTACCAAACATTTCACGAGAATTAGAGAGAAATGTGTGAGAGTAAGGGGAAAAAATAACTGCTGTGGTACACCTGTATTAAATGATATTTCAAACGGTTTTGTTACTGGCCCGCCATCTTCCAGCGCACAATGTTGCATTCAAAGCGAACCTGAAAAATAGCAGGTTTCAAAGAATTGTAACATTTCCATAATGGGGAACACAGAGTATGGTCAGTATCCTATTGAAAGAAAACTTTTTCATGATAATAATATTCAAACTTTTTTTCCTTCCACTGTCAGGAAATATCAGTGGAGGAGAATGGATGTTTTTGTGAAGTTTTCTTCTAAGTGGCTTAAGTCTAGCCAAATTTAAAAGCAATGCTCAATAAATCAGTGTTGCCTTGAATAAGTAGGGCAAGGACGATGACAAGAGAAGGGGCTGGTCTAAAAAAGAAGTTCTAGGAGCATCTGCATTTGAATTTGGTGAAACCATTCAGAACAGATGTATTCATTTTTATAAGATAGCTATAATTTTCATTTTGATTCTGTTTTGAAGAAAATGCCAGACTAATCAAGACCCAGAATCAGTCTTTTCAGTCATGGAAGTGCTCATACAATCATTTACTTACTAAAAAATCCTGGGGGTATTTATGTGTAATAACCTGCCGTGTCCTTTTGCCCCAGTACATAGTAAAGCTTTTTGAACGTGCAAGTGTCCAAGTCTAAAAGTTAAGAGGGCATGTAATGTTTTTCAATGGAATGGAATTATGGCCTTCCAAGATTTCAACTTAAATAGAACAAGGAAGACCTTCTCAATTCTTTAAAGCATTTGTTTTCAGTGGATGTTTACACACAGCTTTTGCTTCCTTTTTTTTTTTTTTAGCATGGGTCTAACTAAAGGAAGCAATAATAAATTATTAATCTGAAATCGTTAAGTGACGGTTCACAGCAGAAATTGTACACAGCTAATTGTATGCTTGGAGGTAGCACAGGGGGAGATTGTTTCAGAATTCTTCTTTAATTAAAATGACATAGAATTACGGCGTACCAACTGTGGATGGTAATGGATGTTGGTAGTTCTGTTCTGTTTATCTGGAAAACAGTATTGCGGTTTTTAGAGAAAAATGGGTGGCTTTTATCGGAAACAAAAAATATTAACCACATACCCATGAGAAAAGCAAAGTTCAAGGTATAAAGAATGGATTCTTTTAATAAATTCAGCCCACATTATGCCTTTCTATGATTTCTTTGTGAACATTATGCTTGAAAAGGTTAAGGGCAGGCAGCATTGCAAATTATTCTTAATTTATTCACATGCCGCATCAGATCAGACTAGTTAAAATATGTATTTTCTCCAGAAAGCCTTCCTGAAGAGCCCACCAGTGACTTAAGGGAAACCACTTCTAGAAATTAAAAATAGTTCTTCTTTAGGGGCCCTGCCACAAGTTCAACTTAAAGCTGGGTAGAAACAAACTATAAAGTTGTTACACATATTCAAGCACTAACTTTGTAGCTGGTTGGTCCTTTTTATAGCTGGATAGATGTGTTTATGGAGTGATTATTACTTTGCACATGTGGCCAGTGTACCTTTATTGTGCAATTAACCAGTTTGTTGCATAATATATGTAATGTATGGCAGGGACCCAAGTCATAGGTTCTGATCCACTCCTGGAAACACCTTTACAGGCCCGACATTCATGCAGAATCCCAATGAAGCTAACGTGACTTCAGCATAAAACCTGTGCCTGCAGCTTTCTAACACAGAATGAAAGCCTTAATATGAAGAATAAAAGGGAAACAAATGGAGATTGCTTCGGTTTTAAGAATCAATTTTACAATATCTGTGAAGTCAGGAAACAGGATTGGGTGTTTTATCCAAATATAGGAATACTAAAAAACGTATCCACTTGGCACAGGGAAGCAATGTAAGATACAAAAGGGTATTAATAACTAGAAGTAATAGGATAAAATGAAGATAACATAAATGTAAACTGAAAAGCGAGGAATACTTCCTGCTTACAAGTTCAATTAGATTGTGAGCATTTGCCTAAGGAAGTGATGGAAACCCCACAGTTTGAGACTTTAAAAAGTTAAACCAGACAGAAAAATAAAAAATAATTTTTATAGGGAGAAGATCCATTTTGGCACAAAGATGTCTAGGATAGTATTTTCCAAAGTTCCAATGAAGGTAAGCAGTCAATTCCCACTGAATTGAGTACTTAACTCCTCTAGTACTTCACTTCCCATCCTGATTTGATAGATGTTTTTTATATTTAATTTCTGAATTGATGTCCGTCCATTGTGCCAGAGTACTGCAGTAGTCTCAGGGCATGTCTATGTGTGCACATTTAATGCGCATTAGCCCAATTTAAGGCACATTAAGGGCATGTGTCTACATGTGCATGCCCTTAATGCACCTTAAAAATGGTGATTTACGGCTATTTGAACCTAAATTTCAGGCTATTTGAGATGATTTAAGGCTATTCAAGCATAAAGCAGGTATCACATTTATACACAAAATAGTTAAATCACATTAGTGAATATGTAAACATGCTAAGATGCATTAATGTGGTATGTGTACATTGGCTTGGGGTGAGCTTTAATCCCAAGTCAGTCTGCGTACCCGCGTTAATGCACATTAGCATGTTCACATGTGGATGCATGCCTAAATCGCCTTAATGCACATTAGGCTAATGCACATTAAGTTTAGGCATGCGTAAAAGCACATGTAGATATGCCCTCAGTAAAATGCATCATAGCAGAGCTGCTTTTCTTTACTGAATAGCAACGCTTGATCAGTAGGGTCAAATTCTGTCTCAGCGTTGCAGCTTCAGTGAAATCAGAAGGTGATTCAAAATGAATCATGAGACAGAAGCAGCCTAGTGTAACTATAGGCTTCAGAGTCCCACCAGAACTGGAGGGATCTAATTTGTAACCCTTTCTCTGAGCAGCAGTAACTCGTGCAAGTTGCTCTGTGAGAATAAGGCCCAAAGAGTTATTTATGCAGCATTTCTGCCCAGAAATGTGCATTTATATGGATTTAGTTTAGTTTCTAACCTAGTCTATTTAATTAAATGTTGGGTCAAAAGAAAAAGAAATATGAAAAATTTCAAAGATGTACATGGGCCATCTCTATTCAAAATCCCACCCTGACCACAATCCTTTACATCCTTTTCCTTCTTATTCATGCTCCAATTTGTTCTGGGTTCCATTTATTGTTATTCTCAAATCTGCCAACTTATTTAGTACCTACATGGGATAATTATTTTATTTGGCCTATGTAAATGCATTTTCTTCTTATAATTCCCATTGTCCTTCATACTCTATTCCTTCTTACCGCTTGCTATAACCACTTGTTACATCTTGCCTTAAAGACATTGTGAGCCATTCAGGGAAAAAACTATCTTAGTTGTGCACAGCAAAATGAAGCACCAATCTCGACTTCAGCTATGCCATCGTTATAACTATACCTGCAAATCATAAATAAGTCCATCCTCAGTTGGAGCTGTTTGGCCATAAAGCCAGAGAAACAAGGATAACAATCAATTCTGCAGGGAATGATCAAATGGAAAAGGAAGAGATGATACCGAAAGGCAGTTTGGCACAAAAGCATCTCCTCCAGGATAGGGAAATCGCAGGAAGTGCTTCTCCAAAGCTGCTAATAGTCACCTGAAGTAGAAGGAGGTTATAATCTGTGCCTCAACATTTCACCTTTATGACTGGTCACAGCATAAGGAAAGAAGGAACTTCAGTCATAAGTTCCACAAAGTTGCATTTGTTCCATGGGTCTCAGAAATACTGTAATATCAAGCAATTCTGTAAAATTCTTGCTTTGATATTACGTAGATGTATCCATGTTAGGCCCAGCTGTCTTTTGAACATGATGTGGCAGCACAGAAACAGTCAGGAACTTTTTACTCCGGAACTGGCTGCTATAGTATCTGCATGCCCCCTGTGCACCATAGGTTTTACATGAGGCCTGTTCCACTTATTCCAAAATCCTTTTCCTACAAGATTTTGTGGAGCCAGAACATAATACCCACCAATGCCATGATTTTAACAGTTGAAAAGCTCCTTTGAATATATTTATTGTCAGTCTAAATCTATGGGACAGCATGACTACATCTATTGTTATTTTAATATAGCATAAGGCACTGTTACTGCAAGTCCTGCCATGCAAACTTCCATTAAAATCACATAATTTAAGTGGGATGTAAAACTGAAGGCTTGACAACTGGAGATCATTACAGAGTCCATTGCAGTTTTCTTAAGAGTGGGAGCATTTAATCTTAATGCTCTGGCCATTTCCATCTCCCTTCTCCTGTTCTTCAGTTCCTGTCAATCCACTGGGTCATTTTGCAGTCTACTGTTAAGTGGTTGGCTGCACTTCCTTGAAAGGTAACTTCATTTAAGAGGTGGATGAAATGATCACTATATAGCAATTCCTAAATTGGTAAAGTGCTTTGAGATCCTTCTGGATAAATGCAAGAGATATAAAGTAACATGAAATGAAAGCTGTAATACTAACAGGCCTTTATAGGTAGCTAGAGAGGGGTCTAATTACCATGGGACATAAGCAGCCAAGTATGTGGTAATTTTAAACTACTAAAAGATGAAAATTAGTAATGCAAAAGCTGACAGTCCCTTCACTGTTCTAGCAATGCTTAGCAATGATATAATTGTAATGGAGCTAAAAAGAGCTGCTTACATTAAGGGTCTGTCAGAATTTTTACTATGGGTATTTTCTAGTATTAATAAAATTACTGTAAAAATTCAGTGTAGGCTGAATTATGGCTTTCAGTCTGAGAAGAAAAATAGTCTTTGCAAAATTTAATTTGTAAATACAATGGGAATTTTTATCTTGAACCGCTGATGTTCATGAAATCCGAGACTGAGTGATGGTGTGAGCACAGACAATGTAGATGTCTCTGTTTATATCAGTCAATTACTCTTTGTCCTAAATTGCAACGTTTGTGCTATTCTAGTCAGGCGAGAGCTCATGAGAAACTGTAATTATGCTAAATCACGTGGTTATTTTGTACTTTAAACAAATGTGTACAACTATTTACCAGTCTCCAAAATGTTAAATGTTCTGAGTTGTGGACACTTAAGAGATGGCGTCCTTCTTTGTGTGCTACTGTGGCAAGTAAAACCAGTGAGAGGTTTGAGTTGGTGCCTTTCTTTTTTATTTTTTTAAAGCAATGGGGATACTGGCATCTCTTGAGTGAAAACCCCTCAAAATTCTGGAATTTACTTCTTTTCTTGGTCTACTGACCTTCAGGTCAGACCCCGAGGTACATTCTGTATCACTGGCAACATCTGAATCAAGACTAAATGCCCCTCTTATCCTGGCCAGAAAATACTTTCTAGACCAAAAAGCAATTAATTCAGGATAGTCCTCTGGCCTGTGTCATACAGGAGGTTAGATGAGATCATCACAATAATCTACAGAATAGGTGGTCTCTTTTAGTTTTATGATCTATGAACATACAACACAAACTACTACTTCCCCCCAGGTTTTAGAGAAAGTAGTGGGAAAGAGCAGGGAAGTCGGGCTATAGGCCATGACTTGGAGAAAAGTTTAATTCCATGCTACACCACAGATGTGTTTAGTAGCCATGGTGCTCAGATTCTTAAAAATGGGGACCATAAAAAGTACCTAAGCCAGGCAGGTGAGTTAACCAAGGAGCATAAGGTATTTTTGATACGAGAGTCTATCTGTAACAAAATCTTCCTGTTTATGCCAAAATTAGTACAACTAGGTCCCAGTCCTAGTTGAAGACTTTAGAAGTTGATGATGATGATGAGGATTGGTTATTGGTCCAAAGATGTAGTAATGTTTTTAAAAGGCTGTACTTTGTGCTTGCTTTCTTTCTTTTTTTTTTAAATATATTCATAAAACTGGCAAGGACTAGGATGAAAATACCAAAATAATTTACATTAAACCAAGCCTTCTTTCCAGCTCTGAGATACCAATTTATTCACTTCCTGAGCCATTTTGTACTAGCTTTTTCTCACCCTTTTGTCCGCAAAGGTGCAAATGAACCAATGTTATCACCAGTGACAACCAGTCACAGTTGGTTTTATCACTAGGCCATTTATCCATGTGCAGGTTCTCAGTTCTTAGTGAAAGGTGTGCTAGCACCTCCAGGGATAGACAAAGCCTAACTATTAGAGGCACCTGTTGGCAGCAATAGATGCTGGCCTGTTGGGACATTTCCAATGAGAGAGTGACTCAGTAGACAAAGTCTAGGAAAGCAAAGAGTTTTGTATAACTTTTACTTCTGCACACATTTACACTTATAATATTTCAAACTACCTTCATTTTTTAAACTGTAAGTTTGCAGTTCATTAGCTGGTAATGTGCCCTAGTGCCTTTGTGTCCTGTGAAAACAAAAATGAAAAATGATCTAATTAAGGCTGGTCTAGTGCCGGGAGCACATACAAGAGATCCAATTTTGATTATTGAGCCTAGTCTTCATAGTTCCAGGACTGGCAAGGGCCTGAAAGACTGACCTTGGGTTAGAGACATTTAGTTGATGGAAGTAGGGATTACTAATCACTGTTATACAGTGAACTCTTCTAATCAGCATATGACATCAATTCACTTCACCAGGAGCGTTCTCCAGTCCATTTAGGTGATGATGCAGGTTCTTTGTTGAGACAAGGCACAAGAGAAAGAAGAGAAATGGGAGCTCTGAGCTTCTAAGAAACATAGGCAAGGTCCTGCAGTCTTTGAAATACACTGGATTTAACATTGCGTGGCCATGTCCTACATGTATACAGAACTACTTTGCCTTGGCTTTTCTTTGCACGGCATTATTTTAATCTGTATTTATGCTGTCCCGAAACTTTCAGTGTTCAGTCCTCTGAAGCTTTTTTTCCTCGACTATAAGCTCTTCTATGGCAGTTATTCTATGTCAGGGGAAAGCTGGAAGGTTTGGCAGGTGATTTGTTACTTGGCAGATTTTTCTGTGGAAAGATGAAAGAAGATAAGGAGGTAGCTATTTGGGTTCTTTTATTTGTCTCCCAAGTAAGTTTATCTTTAAAGTTGTGGCTCATTTTCCGTCATTTCTGTACAGCCTACCTAAAATAGGGGGCCCTCTTTCAGAGCAGCATAGGAATTAAAGATGGAAAAGAACTTTACACTTAAACCTACTCAATATAAAAAGGCCTATGCTTGCCTTTTTATTCCTTTCTTTCCTCCCTTGTTCCTTTGTGGTCCACACTTTTTACAGCTTGCTACTTCGTGATGAACACAAGGACTAACCTCTGCTTGGCTACTATTTGTGAAAGGGTTCTCGGAAAATGATGCACTCGTCCCATAATAATGTCTTGGAGCATTTGAAATTAGGATATAAAATTGAATAAGAGCTGGGCAACACAACATGGCACAGGATCACAAGGAGGCTGGACGATAACCACCTTATTAAATGTAGAGAAGTATACTGCTTAGGTGTTGCTGGGTAAGTTTCAGGGGGCAATTTAGCAGCACCGGCAAAGGTGCCAATAGATGGAAGCTACTGGTATTTGATTATTATCTACATCCCCGCTACAGATTCATTCTTAGAGAATTAGCAGAGTGAATTAAATCACACCATGTGAACCAAAGCACATCACATGATGCATTTTTTTTTTCTCATCACAAAACAAAAAAGTTACTTGAAGGAAACTTCAAGGTCTTGTCAGCAAATTTCACCCTTTTTCTTTGGGCTGAGGAAAAGGAATATGGTAGAGCTAGTCTTCAAGTTAATAAAGATTGAAGTAGGAGTATGTAACCCCAAAACAGGTGAGGGAGCGATACAGAAACTTTGGACACATTACCTTTTTTCTTCACAAATAAAGTGTGGGTTTAAGCTTAGAGTTACGACACTCATAAAATGAATGGGCTAGATTGGCTGCTTTGCTGCCACTTGTTTCTAACATTACTTCTAGTTTCTAATATTAAAAAAATCCAATATACATACTCTTATGTGATTAATATTGGAATCCATGAACAAAAATAATGTGCTTGATATTTACATGCCTTAGTGCACATTTGTTAGTAGTATGTGCCAATGTGTTTGTGAGCATAAGCCCAGAGCAAGCAGGCTTCTGTATGTATTTCTAATATAGAAAACATAATGGATAGATGCGTGAAGCTCAATTTAGCACCACTAAAGCTTAGGTGATATGCTGATCTCAACCAAATGAAAATATAACTTCCTGTTTTAGTGCTATGCTTTATCATATGCAAGGGAGATATCGCTGGATTTACATTGTTTAACGCAGTGATACAGAAGGAAAGGTGTTTGTACTTTTGGTGCTTAAAATTCAGTTGCTTAAGAGACACTTTATACAAGCTGTCTAACATTTTCCCTTTACAAAGACAATAGTTCATGTTTATCAAACTGATCAGTTAGTGAAAAAGAAACATCTTTGTATTTGGTGAAATACACAGGGTTAGAGAAAACATGCAAAAAGGTGTACAGAGAGACTTAAAAAGAGTGTTAGTTCAAATAGTATGGACAAAATTCAGTCAAAAGGTGGGATGTAACATATCAGAAGTTGATTTCAAGAAAACAAAAAACCCTCCTCTTTAAATATTGTTACTGTTTTATATCAAAGCTTAGAACTTAACATTCTTTCTTTTAAAAAATTAAAAATATAGATATATGTAGATAAACAACAAGCAAGAAGACAAAACACATCAAAAATGGGAATTAAAAAAAACTCTTCAAAAGAAGACAAGAAGTCAAAAAAAGAGGGGAGAAAAAGATTTTCAGGGATCCTTGTCATGCAAATCAGTTTGGTGGCAAAAAAAATACCTTCATCTTCAGCACCGTCATTATCACCTAAATCATCTGTCTGTTTCTTTGTAAGGGGACCTAGGATTGAGAATGGAGAAAATGGAGGAAAAAAAGACAATTCAAGAATATACAAGACTGAGGAAAAAAGTCAATATTAAATTCCCATAGATGTTTCAAGAAAAACATTTTGGGGGAAGGATGCACTCAGCTTAAAAGAATATCTATGATTTTTTTTTAACTTATAGCAAAATATTTCCTGTAGGGTATGGCTATTAGAAACATCTATTATGAAAAGCAAATAGTGCCCAATATTTCTTTTTTTTTTTTAATCAAGAATTGAAAATAGTGTTTACTAAGAGCACACCCACCATAAACAAAAGGAACCAGAAGCAATATTCCACTGCTCAATTTACCTGTTTCTCTCAATTTAATCTGGTGGTGACAAAAATACCAAATTAGCTCTAATCCTTGACAAAATAATACTGCTGATAAATACCTTGGTAATTGGCTAAAAGATTTTTTTTGAGAGTGTGTAATGCTAAATAAAATTTCTGAATCTATTTTAGCTCATGCTTTTCAATAGTAATCAGTTTTAGCTTTAATTTTTCTTTATCCAACTCATTCATTACATTCTAATTTAAATACAACCACAGACTGAATATTCCCTTGAAACCTATGACCACCTGCTGAAATAATAAAGAAATAAGACCACCCAAAAGTGAACTAGAAACAAAGGGTGAAGTCCTGGCCCTACTGAACTCACTGGGATTGCTGCCATTGAATTCAGTAAGTCAATGATTTCAACAAGATACTCAGAAGTAACAGTTAAAGTTTCAGCACAGGTAGGGCAAGTAATATCCCACAATCAATTAATAATACTATGCGAATTAAGCTTCAATCCTATTCCATGCAGAGCACAGATATTATTAACGCATTAGGAGATTCATCAAACTTTGCAACAGGAAAAAATAGCTCTTCATTGTTAGCAGGTAATAAAAATATACATCAGAAGGAAAAAGTCAAAGGACATACTGAAAATATTTCCATATGTCACATATTTTACACACTTAAGCATGAATAAAAGACAGTTGAAACTCAGCATTATCTTTCCTTTTTTCAGAGCTCTTTCATTTCCATGACTTTCTGTAATTTGCATGCAAAAAAGCAATCTGTATAAATGCAGGACTCTAAAGTTAAATAGGCAGCCAAGCACAGAGTAGAAAACAAGGACTTCTCATGCATAAAATAACAATAGGGGAAAAAAAAACTTGAGGGAAAAAAAAAAAGATGAACGGTATGTGTCAATTTGTGCAGTAAATGTAGGCAAAAAGCATGCATTAACTCCAAGCACGTTGCACAATGAGGTAGTTTTAAAACATTTGTATTTAAAAAACTCTCTCCACTTCTCTCATATTACAAGATATTAGTAATTCAACATTAAACCTGCAGTCTGTGAAAGGAATAGTATGTTTCTGAGTACTACTTAAGGGAAAAAAAGAAATCAGAAACTGCTGTTTGTATTGCACTAGGTGCGTGTGTTTGAGAAACGTAAATAGCCCTTAGATACCAGGAGATTTTAGTTGTGAATTTTAGGAACTGGACCATGTCATTGAAAACCACAGATGAATACCTTAACTACTGCATCGGTCATGAGTATGGTTTCAAGCTCATTCTAAATACAGAACACTAGAATTATACATCATAAATTAAACACGAGAACGTTACAATTACAGCTGCAAGCAATCATTCTGTTTGATACCGAGTCTTAGTGAATGCAATAGCTTCTGCTATTTGGAAACTCTCAGTGTAATATTTGCAAAATATGACATCTATATAATGTGACCCTATCTGAATGCAGGTAGCACCCTAATGATTTGCTGTCACCATTCTCACACTATAGCTACTGTACTTCTCAAAAGCCAAAACCACTATGTATAGCCGGGAAACTGGCAATGATTCCTGTAATGGCATCATGTTTTTAGCACAGCACACAGGGAAGAATGAACTCCTACTACCAATTCTAAGACAGATGCACGTACCAACCAGCCATGGTATGTTATAGTTTAAACCATGTATTCTGTTTTAAGGGCTACTTGAAAATTAAGTTTAAAAAAAGATCCAAAGGATAATTCAGTGGCATCTGTAAAGGCATGTTTATCATGTATTTTTCTGCATAAGCCAGATAAGTTCTTTCCTGGCCAGAAAACCCCGACCTTGGACGTTCCATTTCAAATAGGCGGATGTCTAGTCCTTGATTTTAAGGGATGTCTTTTATATGGTACCTTGTGCTTCATGCCATGCATCAAGCCACATAGCCCTGCATCTTAACAGCATCCACACAAAAGATAAGACTCTAGTACAAATGTATTGTGACTGATATCTTTAAAAAGTAGCTGAGCACCTCACGTCCCTTGCTCATTGAGACCAGATACAATACACACAGACTGCATTAACATTTGCTGGAAGTATTAGTGGAACCATCCAAATGCTGTTCAGCCTAGCATTGCTTAACCACTTCTCACTTTACCCACAAGCCCTGAAATCCCAGTTTTACACAGAGGTTCTCTCTAGTTTAGAAGAAAGGGATTCAACACTTACCACTCTCCAAGCCTGGGAAATTTATCCCCAAGCACGCCACGGTCCTCTTCCCCTTGGAAATGTAATATTAGCATGCCCAGACCCCACTCCACCACATAGCGAGCTGCAACAACCAAGTCAGCTAGGGCCTGCTTGAAGCAGCAAATGCCTATGCTTTGGACAGACTTTCTATGGCTGAGCATATGAGCAGGCATAACAAATATATCGGTATCAAAGGATATGGGCGTAAGCTATTAAAGTGCAGTTTTTATGTCTGCATGATTCTCTAGTGACACAAGCATAGCAAAATGGCTCCAGGTGTAATCCTGCTTCATTCAGTTAGGGTGATTTAGTTACCTTGTATTGCTACAAGATCATGCATATGTAACAGATTATAACAGGTGACAGGCACACCCCAGCAGCAGCTCCCCTTCCCTTTTCCAGCACCTAAAAGTATGCTTGTCCATACCCTGAGGGTCTTCTTCCTAGGGTCAGTGTGCTGTCCTGATGATTGAAATCTAGGTCATGTTAACAGAATGTAGAGAGGGCCTCTGTGATCATCTGAAAACTAAGCAAAACATGACTTATTTTTTTTTGCAAGTGTACTGTGAAACTTCATTAACAACTGTAAAATGCTCTGCAGCCCTCAGCTCAGTGGCTCTGAATATTTTTAGAATCAATGCCGCCTTCCCTAACTTTACAGGGCTCAGTGGCATCCAAAAACAAATGTATTTCTTAGTGCCCACCTTCTTGCACCCCATGGCACCCTTGATCTCAAGCGTGGGTGAGAGCATGGCAGGGAGTGCTGCAAGGTGCTCAATGGGGGAGAATGAGGAAGCTTGGAGGTGGGACATTAGCATCCTGAAGGAGGCAGCTGTCTGTGCAGGAGGAGGAAAGGGGCAACAGTGGCTGTAGACACAGAGGGTGTCACCAAGTGAAGGCAGGGGGGGCAGGACCCTGTCGTGCCACACACTTTCTGCTGTCTGCCCCCCCACCCTCCGCCCGCCCCCAATCTGTACCCGAGAGGATGAACACAGCCATTATGGCTTTGGCTTACGGCCCTTACTGCTAGCTTGGAAGCATGAGAAGACTAAGCCAGGCTGAAGCAAGAATGGCCCCATGTCTGCCCACCCACACACAGCAGAGTGCAGGTGCTGCCAGGGGGTGTGCTTTTCAATTCAGCTACTTCCCCGCTCCTCCCCTGCTCCTGGAGCTGGTGGAAGGGACTGCTTGTCCACTGCATGCTGGGGCTGACACAGGGCTCCCGAGGCATGGAGGAGCCACTGCTTACTTCCTCACATGGAGGCTGGGTGCCACGGCACCCTTCAAAGGATCTCGCAACACCACAGGCTGCTGCAACATCCTGGTTGAGAATCACTGCCTTGCATGAGAGCTGTACTTAAATACCATTGCTCCCAAAGCTGTCTAAACTCATTAAAATCTGGGAGAAGAGTAGTATGGTCTTGAGATATTAAGCAGCAGCAGCAGACTGACTAAGTTTGGCAGTCTAAAGCACTTATAAGCTCCCTGTGGGGACTTATAGGGGGGCAGCCAAGGGGAAAGCCTTTTGAAGTCACCACATCAGGTATACAGAGGCTGTAGGTTGGTATTCCTCTGCTCCGGCAGGATTTCTCCTTCTTATATGGTAAACAATGCTCCCTGCATCCTTATTCTCAGGATAATACACTCCACTAACTAATATTAGTGCTGTCTGCCTACGAGGGGAAGAGCATAAATAAAGGCTGAATCCTTCAGTCATTACGCAGGAAAACCTCCACTGAATTCAATGAGTTCAGCCTTGGCTGTAAAGAAGTGAACTGTTATAGAAGAGTGGGAGACAGCAATATCCTTCCTATGCAAAAATTTGGAGCCATTTTAGACATGTATGCTGGAGATATAATTTGCAATTATGAGCTGCAGGTTTGAATCAATAATCTATAGGAAAAAATACGATTTTTATTAAAACAATATTCTTGAACAAAAAGATTTCTGTAGCCCTTCTGATTTATTCACTAATAGATTCTATAGGGTTTTCCCATCTGGGAAAGAGCTGGGTTTGATATTTTATCTTCTGTTCAGATGCCAGAAACTAATTAACCAAAATCATTAAAATGGTGGCAGGATATAGTGCACTAACAAGCAAAAAATAAAACTTGGAAACTTTCCAAGATTGCTTCTTACATTGTGAGATTCCAAAAAAAACCGCATTGAGACTTTAGCCTATTCTTCCTTCTGTGCGCCCTCAATGAACGGTCACTAGTTTCTCTTATGCTTTAACTGCTTAGGGAAGGAAAAAAAAAAATCTTTTCCCTATGTTTATAAAACATCTTTGAACAGAAATAGTACCTCATTGAGCTGTTCCAGTCTTCAAGCAGAATTTTCTGCTTCTTTTCAATGCAATAAATATTGAATATCAGCAGAGCAAGCAGATATCTCAAATCATGAAAGAGGGACTGAAGCCTCTAAAATGCTGATGCAAGGGTGATTTATATTGTCAAGAGATTCTACAGGTCTAGCCTCTCATTGTTGCATACACATAATTCTCATTAATGTTAATGGGAAAGTAGACCCCTATGTCAATTGAAAAGGGAGAAAAAGTGATTACGACATTTTATGTCTCATCAAGGCAATGAATAGTCTTATTGCAAAAACAAAAGGAATACTGTGGGTAAGAGGAACTCATAATGAACTCTTAACTCATTTAATGCCAGAAGAGTCCTACTTACATTGCTTGAAAGCATAATTCAAACGCTTACTCTATTTTAACACAACTGATATTAAAGTATACAATACATTTTCACAGCTCTATAACTGCCCACCCTATACGTACAATGGAATTCTCTTTTTAAAAGGAATAAAAATATCAGCTTTTCTGTGCAGTTAACTGAAGAATAATTATGTGCTCTGAAATAATTAAAGTTCAACCAAGTTAATACTGCTTTTTATCATCCCCTTTGATGCAGGACTAATGTACTTTAGCTCCCAAATACATTAAAGTGGATTATAAATTCCCTCTTTAGGGTCTAAATTCAGTAAAATTTAGCTGTGGTCTTTTGCATCACACATGTATGTGGAAAGCATGAACACGGAAGACGGTATCTGCTTTTGGCCTGGCAACCTTATTCATCAAAATTCACACTACAAAACTGACACCATTTTGTAGAACAACAGGATCATATCTTCAGCTGAATTCAATGAGCTTTTTCTGATTTGCACTAGATCTTGGCCAAAATATACTATTTTACCAACGATAAGGAAGAGGAAAGAAAGGTTCTTGCTACAGCTATAAGTAACCTCAAGATCAAGTTAAAGTCATTTTAAGCCTAAAATCAAGTAATTTTAAGCCATTACACTAGAGAAAGTTCTTTGACTGTATATTTCGATTTAGATTGCCCATCCACAGGCAGGAAAAGGTATAAGATTGAGATCAACTCTTGACGCAATACAGGGGTCACCATGGTTTAACTAAATGGATTACAACGGCTTAAAATTCTTGTTCATGATACTTTGTCATGCACCTGTCAATTATTATATATTTACTTTTAATTTAAATAAACATCCATCCAACTACTACAATGCCTTCTTCACTAGAACAGGATTTTTAACTTAGGCTTTATAGTAAAAAGAAAAAAAAATCAACCCTTTTTAAGTACTACCATCAAAAGTCATAACATAATATTCACTCCTTTGTTAACTCAGATATCATTTTCATGCAACTTGGACTCCAGCTAAACTGATGAGTTGAATTATCACAATCAAGCAGATGCTAGCTGCATCAAAATAACATTTGGTACTTTTTCATGAGTTTAATCATTTAAAAAATGAATTATGAGTTATCAGCCTCCTAGACCTTGATATTCCACTATATTGACATGTTCAAAAATGGATTCACTTTTTTAGAAAAAAAAGTCTATATATATTTAATGATAAATTGGAAAGATACATCATAATGGTCATTTGCAGAATAATTCTATAAAATCACCATTGCTTCCTCAGATTTTAATGAACAAATCGGGAAAAATGAACCAGAATTCCCTTTGAAAGATTTTCAAAGGCACAAATGGCATTTGGGTATAACTCAAGAGTCATCTTACATGCAAAAAATCCTGCTCAGTTTTGACCTAGAATATCCTATCAGTCTTCAGCACCACATCCAAAGTAAAATTATTTTGTATTTTTTCTCAAGCATTGCTTGTTTTTTTGTCAGTCAGTAGTCCCTTACATTATTGGCCCCTTTCCCTTTTACTTCTCTTGCAAACTGTTTTTTGTTGATTGTAATAATTTTTTTTTTAAAGTAACATTATTCACTTTTGTTACTTCTTTTTAAGCCCAGCAAAACTCGTTTGTCAGCTCTTATCTTTTCCAGGTCTCTCTCATCCTCACTACTATGCTAATGGAAGAGCAGGGCAGAGTGACACTTTATAGACTAACTTCTTCAGAAAGGATAGGGCTTTCATAGGCTACAGCCCACTCCATCAGATGCTATAAAAGCTCATGTCTCTTGGAATGAGTTGGTCTATACGGTACAACCCTGCCCTGCTTTCTGCCTAACTTCAGACAAAGACAGCTAACTATTTCTTTCTACTATTCAAATGAGTTTCAAAGGTAAACTTGTCCATACCCTATGCCCATGTAACCACTTCCTATGCCATCTTCCTTGATTCCCCGTGTACAAAAGGAAGAAACTTCCTAACCATGTCCATTAGGTATCCTCCCCCTGCCCAGCCCATACATACAAGCCATTACTAAGAAACACATATTTCTGTCCAATCTCTATAAGAAATTATATATAGATGTCTCCTGAAGAAAGTATTATTTTACATATTCTCTCTTCATATGTTAACATCACTGAATATTTATTGCTCTCCTTCATGAGTCTGTTTTTCCCTCTTTAGTCTGAGAGCACTTTACAGCAAGAAATGCAACTGTTCCTCTGTTTAGATAGTGCCTTCCCACTCCGAAGGGCCAAATACACAGAATAAAAGCAACAAGACAAACTGCTGAGTTGCACGCTTTCTGCTGGCAATTTTTCCACAATTTCCCCCCCCACCATTATGTCATCTTCTTTCACACACACAACCTGACTTTGTTTAAACATCCATTTCCAAAAATATCCTTCATGAGCTGGCTGTACATATAAATGTGGTCACTATTCTATTCTTATCTAAAACAGGGGAAAAGAAAAAAAAAACAAGAATATTTTTAAATAATTACTCTTAAATTCCCTTTCTGGATCTAACCCTCCATTTCCACAGAATCTACTTTGGCCTCAAAGGACCCCTATGGAGTGTATTTTTTGCTAAGATCTGGCCTCCTAGCTCACAGGGGTGAGTTGTATGCCACAAAATTTGTATACACATTTGTGCAATAAACATGGCCACGCATTTCAGTCATGTCACCTCTTATTTCAGTGATCAGTGGTGGCAATCAAGCACCACAAGTAGGGATACCACTTGTTGAGATTTTCACCTACAGTTTATGACTATAAACTGCACCCATTAAAGGGAAGCCATCCTTTCTAATAATTGGTGCGCAAACGGTTATCCTTTGTGATACAAAGTACCTCAAAGCTACTCACTACTGCATCTCATACATTAATATGTTGCTGTGTTGTTATAAGGATAGAGTAATCCTGTAACCTTTACTTACATGAACAGTCGCACTTGAATCATCGAGTTAGACCCTGATCACCGTTACACAAGTGTATACCTATCGGGACGTCATTACTACATTCCAGATACACGCGCGTGTAAATATCAGACCCTTGCACCGTGGCACCGTTTGCATGATGACAGTTTGCAAATGCCAATTCCCAAGATGGAATACATAATTGTATTTTATTTAGCTATAATAGTAAAGTTCCTTTTTTATACAAATGGGCTATAAATCCTCATAGGATCATAATTAAACTATATATCATTATAACCCACCCAACTTTGTTTTATATCAATGGCTTTCAACCATTCTGGACTCAAGACAAGCCTCCATAACTTTTTTTGAATGGGGCAGCACTTCATTAAAAAAATTGATTCATTACCGTGTTTCCCACCTTGCAGAGGAGCTAGGCTGTGGAGGCAAGGCAGCAGCCAGGCAGGGAGGATCATGAACCTGCACTTATCTGCTCACACCTGCTTATCACTTCATATCTCAGGGCACCCTTCAAAAGACCTCCCAGCAAACCAGGACACCTCGGCACCCCAGCTGAGAATCACTGCTTTCCACATGTCGGGGTGGGGGGGTTCTGAAAACTCCTTAAATAAAAAAACAAGCAACACAACACACTTTCATCCATGGCTTAGGTGCAAGTGAAGGAAGAAACTTCCTAACCATGTCCATTAGGTGTCCTACCCCTGCCCAGCCCATACATACAAGCCATTACTAAAAAACACATATTTCTGTCCAATCTCTATAAGAAATTATATATAGATTGCTATTGAAGAAAGTGTTATTTTACATATCCTCTTGTCATATGTTAACAAAACTGAAGAAGACTTGTTCCCAATATCTAAGCAAGCATTCTCTAAGTGAGACATACAGCAGGGCATTCTACCATAGTTAGGAGTGGCAGGTATTAAACTGGCTGCAGTGCTGCAACCAATCACAATCTCTGCAGCATGACGTGGCCAGAATTCATTCAGGTTTTCTTCAAAGAGCCAAAAGATCCTGCACTTTTACAACACAGGGTTTACATCGCTAGCCAAAGCAACATTTAAATAAGGGTCCAATCCTGCCATACTTGGGCATTAAAGTTCCATTGATTTTGAGGGAGCTATTTCTGTAAGTAAAATTACTTATCTGCGCAAACGTCTACAGGATCAGGCAATTATGTCACAAACATCCAATAAAAATTCCATGGATTGTGAAGAGACTTGTAAATGTGTCAAGAGAACCAAATAAACCTTTTTATGTATCCATGACTACTGTGTCCTTGTATTAACTGAGGTAACTATCAATCCTTTTTGTATTCAAGGTATTAAAGTTCACTGAGTGTACAGAAGTGAAGAAAAGGACTGATTATCAGACAACAACTCTCACCCAAGAGCACTGGAAAACAAATGCACCTGTTGCAACTTCCTATCCCTATTGGTTTCCATCACATATACCACACGCCAGTGGAAGGGCAAAAATATAGCAGACAGTGGAGGGAGCCCCCCTCCCCTCCAAGCTTGACTGACACTGTGTGGCATGTGGAGTGCAACAGGCACTGGGGATAGGGTAGAAGTGCAAGCAGTGTTGTCCCTCCCATGAAGACTCCGTGGATTGGGAAAGAAGCTTTAAAAATGTAACAGGGCCTTTGCAGGCAAACATGGAGAGGGCATGAAGGAACCAAACCCAATGCAACTAAAAACAAAAAAAGGATAAGGTTAAAATGAAGACACAAAACCTGAAAAGACAGGAAACAGACAATTACAGAGGGTATCCCAGCCTCTGAACTGGAGCTTTCATTTCATAGCTCTCTTGTCATAACTCAGTATTACTATATATTGCTTCTACATATTCTAGAAAATAAAATCTGAGTAATAAGCCATAAGACAGTTATTGTTTCCATAATAGTTGGCTGTACAGAACTTATTTAATTGAAGCCACCTGATTTTAATATAACTTTAGTCCATGTAGTTTAATTTAACTTAATAATCCACATTGTTTTACCAATATGAATATTCCAGCATGGCATACCATTATAATGAATTTTATTTTATACAGTCTTGCACTGTCAACTAAAACTAAAGTGCATGAAACAATTCTCTATATTCACTGGTAATGACTAAGACCCAGATCTTAGAAAGCTTTATGCATATGCTTATCTGTAAGTGTGTGAGTAGTCTCTCAAGGTTCTTTGGGTAAATGTGATATCTTTTATTAAACCAACTAAATGGTTGGGAAAATTGTTCTTTGCAAGCTTTCAGGCACAAACACCTTTCTTCAGGTGTAGGGAGAGTCTGCTGGTGTTTTGTGTTCTCTTGGGTGGAATAGAAGCCAATATACAAACTTGAGGTCTGTGATAATGCAAATGCAGGGCAGTAAGAATCAAAGGCAATGGGAGAAAATAGATGCGAGACAGGTAGTTGTGGGAGGAAAGAGGAGGAAATGTTGACCTGTACTAGGGACAGACATTACACATAAACTGGTTTCAGTGATCAGAAACTGGCTTAAACCAGTAACAGAACAGAAGCTCAGTGCACATAAACCAGTTTCAAAATGGCTGAAACTGGTTTAAGATAAACCTGGTTGAATGTAGTATCAGACTTAACTGGTTTGGGTCAAACCAGTTTATGCAATGTCTGTCCCAGACCCCTTCCTGGTTTAAGTTAAACCAGAATCCCCTAGCATCCCAAATGCTTTGCAGCCCTGGGCTGGGCTGGGCTGGGCTGGGCTCTCTGCTCCAGAGAACAGGACTCATCCCACCCCTTTGCTCCCTAGCCAGAGCTCTGGCAGAGACTACAGGCACAGCAGGGTCTGCCTGGCTTCCCCCTGCCCACCTTCCCTCCCCCTGCCCTGACTGATCAAGCAGGGATCCCCCTTTCCCTCCCTCCCATCTCCCACAGCACAGAACCCAGCTGCTTGGACCCTAGGCATGTGGTGTGCTAGCTAATGCCGAGATGCATCTCTGGGTCTCCAATTTTACTGGGTCGGGCAGACAGAACAGTGTCCACATAGGGCTTTTTGGAGCTAATCAACTGGTAAGTTGGTAATGTCCCTCCATTCCTTTCTTGGAAAAAGCTGTTTAAGAAGAGCTTGAACTAATGAGAAAGGCTTCTGTTTTGTTGATGGGCTGATAAATGTGGTGTTACCAGCTCCCTGCTGGCTCCCTCACCTGTCAGGTTTGCAGACAGTATGAAGAAGCAAGGAGAGGTAGACTGAAAAGCTCAGTATCATCAACAGATGCATGCACTGCACACCCCCACCCTTAGCCTCAGAGTACTGGCTAGGGTCTGGCAACACTCCCACCCCTTGAGCAGTGAGCATGAAAAAGCCTAGGACAGGCAGGCAGGGTTGGGGTTTAAACCCCTCCCTAGTCAGAGCATCCTGCCAGGGCCTGGCCACAGCCTCCCTCATCTCAGGACTGTGGAAGAGAAGAGAGGGCTGCTGTAGTGCCCCTCCCACCCCCGGCTTCTAGTCTGAGCCACTGCAGGCATGTGCCTACATTTCCTCAGTCCAGAGGGAATGCCTGTACAGTTGAAAACTGGTTCAACCTAGACAGGTTAGCCTAACCTGCAAAGACTGAACCAATTCAGGCTCAGGCTTTCTGAATGTCTGTCCTTAGCCTTCGTGATAGATTGTAGCTGGCAAAATGTAGAGAGGTTACCTGGGGTTAATGGATGGCATGCAGGTTATGATGTGCCATAAATCCAAAGTCTGTTTATGCAATGAGTAGTCTCTCTGCAGTCAACAGGATAATCCTTCAGCTAATATAAATTTCTATAGCTACACTGACACTAAAGAAACTACACTGATTGGTATTCAGTAAATATTTCGATTAATTGCTTTACTTAAAATATATGAGCTGATCTAACACACATCAGTGTCTGCAGAATTAGGCCTTAAAGCATACAGTCAAAACTTACGCCTGGAAAAGCTCTATGGAGCAACATCAGGGATGAATCTGGTCCATGAGCAGATTTTTAATCTCCTGCAAATATTATGAAAGGTGTGCAAATAGCACACAACAGACATGAGAGAACAAAAAGGGTTTTATATTTGCATTTCTCTCTGTCCTATGTGAATAGTAAATTCTTATATGGCAGACATGGAACTCTTCTTGTACCATAAGTCTTGAAAAGGTATTTAGCTCCTATGGTAGACTTGAAAGTTTGGGGTTCAAAAAGCCCATGCTTCAAGTCCCAGGAGGAAAGACTTGCCATCATCAACTACTGAGATTCAACTAATATCTACTCTTTCTTCTAAGATCTCTATCCTCATGCTGCAATGCAATTCAGGCTGCTGTGATAAGTGAACAATACTTCTATAGCATAAAGGAATACAAAAAGTTATCACATCCATGTATCTAAAGTTGGGAACATTTTTCCCCCACTTCCATCACTCCTTTGCTTCAGACACTAGTCCATCTGGGTCACCACCAACTTTAAGCTACATTCCAAGGTACTGCCACCTACCCAGAGGGTGCGTTTAGATGAGATGCTACATCATCACAGAGACAAACTACAGCAACATAGTATCAGTGGACATGAACTGTGATGCGAACGTTACTGCGCAGTAGCAACAAGCTACTGCATAGCAACAAGTTACTGCATAGTAGCTCATTGTTACTGCGGAGTAGAGTTGGAAACTACCCATGCACTACCGTGACTGTACAGTAATGGCAATTCCTGTGCAGTCATTTAGTACTTGCACTTCTCAAAGACATCCAGGAGCAGTAATTGCACTTTACAGACCAAACCAAATTGATCATATATTTTCACAATATTAGGCATTAATCAATTTTCCCCCCAAAGCCACACAACTTTGCCTGGTCTAAAGCAATATCTTTCCAGGCTTTTATTATATAACATGGGAACCAGGGATAAGTAGTCCTTGTATTTTAGAGACCAAAAACATGACCTATATCTTACATTAATCAGATCAGTACAGGCAAGCCCCAATTATCCAACTACCTGGGAAGGAAATGGGTACCTGGGAGAAGCTGGAGGGAACAGCTGGGGGGAATAGAGGGCTCTAGCAGCCATTTGCAGACTGGCCACCCATAAAAACATGCAGTTAAGTAGAGGGACAAGAGTTTGAAAGGGAGACTTGTTAGCCTTGTTTTTCACTTCCTAGCCCCAAATCTCAGCTGAATAGTTCCCTCCCTGCTGGTGCACTGTTTCAAAGGGCATGGCTGTTGCCTGAAGCCTTGCTACTCAGTCCCTTTCCTCTCTAGGGCAGACATATAGAAAGTAGCACTTGGAATGGTGCTAGATTTCTTGATATTCTAGTGACTGACTTGTAGGCACAAATCCAAATACAACTTCAAAATTCACCTAGTGCAAGCACCTCAAAAGACAGTGAATATTGGCAAAGCTGGAGAGTATGCAGCTCTAGTACTGGGAAAGGAAGCTCTCCACCCCTATAGGTCATGCCTTCTTTTATGCGTAAAACTTTACCCAGGAAGGCAGATAATAGGGTTCCTAAAAGGTATACATCTATCTGCATATAGATTATGTGCAGATTAGATTACAGGGTTTCTAAAAGGTTTATGTGGAACTACTGCCAGAGAGATTCTTTTGGTTTGCTTCTGTTAAGCCAGGGACAAGCAATTATTGCAGCTGGAGGGCTGCTTAATGAGTTTTGGTGAGCTGTTGAGGGCCACAAGGGTAGCCACGTCCCTTGACAGGTGCCCTGCCCCCGTCACCATGTTGCAACCAGAAGTCCCACCTGCTAACCCCTAACATTTGCCACTGCAAGTCCCTCCCCTTGCCCCAGAAGTACTCCATTTGGGAAGGGGCTTTGCCACCTTGGAACTGGAAAAAATGTATATATACACTAAAAATCAAACATCTACAGTAACATCTTTTAATTTTATTTTTTAAAAATATTTTTGTCCAGAAGTGTGTGCTTGTGTCAGGTATATAGAGGTGATTATATAATAGCTCAAAATGAAGTATTGCAGGGGATGTGGCAAGTATAGGGTTTGTGGAGGCTGTGGGTGTGTGTGTGTGTGTGTGTGCGCGCGCGTGTGTGTGTGTATGTGGGGTGTAAGGGAGGGTGTGAGTGTATGTGTGGATGGATATGGGGGTGTGTTTGTGTGAGTGGGTGGGTATGGGGTTTGTGAGGTGTGTGGAGGGGGAGGCTGGCTGGATGTGTGTGTGGGGGGGGTGTGGTTGCATGGGTGTGGGGTATGTGCATGTAGCAGTGAGTGGATCTCCCCCAGAGGCACATGGGTGTGTGGGGAGGTGCATGTGGGGAGGTGTGTGGGGGGTGTGGGTGGGTGTAGTGTTTTTGAGGTGTGTGAGGGAGGGTGTAGGTATGGTGGGGTATGCATGGGAGCCCCCCGCACACATCCCCCGGAGTCAGTTAGCACCTGTCTCCGCCCCACAACAACCTGGACCCCATGGACCCTGCAGCGCTTCCCCATCACCACCAGCAGCGGGCAGCCCCAGCCTACCACATGCCTGCTCCAGACTCACCCTGGCAGGAGCAGACCAGCTAGAACCTAAGCCACAGCCCTGAGTCAGCCACATCACTGCTGCCTCTGGGCTGCCCCACTGAGCAGCGGTGGCAGCACAGAGGAGCTGCAGGTCAGCCCAGGTACCGACTCTGGGTGGCTGTAACAGTCTGGGCAGCCGATGGACCTGCCACGGGCTAGACAAAGCCCTTCCATGGGCTGAACCCAGTCCATGGGCTATATTTTCTCCACCCCTGAGTTAAGCACTACATGTGCAGGTACTGTATATACATACCTATACCAGGTACTTATGCAAGTACTGTATATGACTAGTATATATTCAGAACACCCTAATTTTTATAGGGTGATTTTTCCCCCTCTGTTGTGAGGCTTTTCAAGACAGAGGTTCTGTTTTCCCAGGTGTGTGCACAGTGTTCAGGAATAACTCAAAGTTCTGCTGAAATGCATAAATAAAGCATAAACCAAATAGAACAGCACTGGTAACAAAGGCTAGGTACAAACATTCAAAAAGCCCAAGGCAGAATCGATCTAAGTTATGTGGTTTTCTGTAAGTGGCACAGTTTAGATTGGTAGGAAATGAACACATATTTGCCCTTGGGTGGGTGGAGAGATGACCTTAGACCAGGTTCAGCCATTTTTAAACCAGGCTGTGTGTTGAACTTCTGTTCTGTTACAGGTATAGACTGGCTTTCAATCATTTATACCAGTAAAAGTGCAATGCCTGTACCTGGCCATAATGTTTAAGACTGAAACATTTCTTCCCATTAATTTGCTGCTTTATAAAACAATGACACTTCAACTTGCACGATTCTTCACAGTTCAAAGGATTTAAGAGAATCCTTACAATACTCTTTAACTGGGACCTTGGCCACCAATATTATTAAACATAATTCTTCTTGCATCATTTCAACACCTTTTGACAGAATTAGAGTGCATAGCTCTCAGAAACAGAGGTAGAAAAGCTAAGAGGGCAGCTTCTATTTAAAAGGCAGTCTACAGAAGTGTGAAGCATGCAAAACTGCATCTATCTTTTCATATTTATGTAAGGAATTTTTAGAAGAGCACAGGTTTAAGCACAGAAACTCAGAACACCTTGGTACTGGACCACTCATAGGACAAAAACAGTACAAGCAGTGCTTGAGGATGCGAAGGATCAAATACATGTTATAAAAAATAATTTGCATTTTGACACAGTCTCGACATTAGTGCAACTCTTGTTTTGAAACGCCAATTGACCTGGTCTACATATTATACTAATGGTTCCCATATGCATACATAAAGCACATATACTGAACAAAGCATGAAAGGAAACCAGCACATCTTTTTTTTAACAGAGTAGAGCTAGCAAACAAGAACCAATAGGCTCTGACTATATTTTTGCACAGCTGCAGTGGAATCCTACACAAGAAGAGAAAGTTTGAAACAGATGTAGATTCTTCTCCTAGAAACTTTATCCAGTCACTTGCTATTTAATAATTATTATAACACAAGCAATGTAACAGGAAATACCCAAAAAGGAAAGAGATGCATAATGTCAAGCGTGGGCCTACTGCATTTTTTTTTTGAGAAGTACAGCAAATTTAAGAGCAAAATGTCAGAATGGCCCTTACTTCTGCTTCCACAATACTCATTAAAGGTGAGAACTGACAGGCTGGGGACAAGGTAGCATTTCTACTTCTTTATCTAGGTGACAATGCCAAGGCCCTCTAGAGAAAGGCAGACACGATGCAAGCCAGATAAAAGCATAATTGTTTCCTAATAGTTGACAATAGGTATTCTCATTCCAATTTTTCCCCAGATCATCGATTTTTTAGTATACTGTATGAGCTGAATTAGTAAGGTTATTAAGTTTTTTTAAAATATATGCATACATTTTATATAGAATATAGTGCTAGGTATAAAACATAAAGGCAGCATCATACGTGATGGTTAAAAGGACACACTGATAGACAGCAAGCTTCTCAAAACTTATACACAGTGCTATTTAGATGCCAGAGAAAAATATCTGATCCAAATTGAATTTCTTCTTTGGGCTTAAGAAGGTAAAGCATTACCTGTGGAAAACTATTTTAAAAATTGATCTTCATACAAGAAGTACATAAGGAAATGTGCTTCTTTCAGAAAACAGAACAAAAATTACTGAATCACCAGAGTCAAGGCTGAATATGAGGACTGAGCCACAGAAAAAGACAACTGCTTTTATTCTTTATTGATTCCACAACTTATTCATCTATTCTAAGTACAGACAGTCAAAAATCCCAAGGCCAAATCGATTCAGTCTTCGCAGGTTAGACTAAGCTGCACAGATTGAACCAATAAGCAAGTGAACAGACACTCACTGTCGATTCCAGAAATCCAGCCACATGCCTGCAGTGGCTCAAGCCAGATGCCAGGGGATGGTAGAGGATGCCTCCCTGCTCAGCTGGAGCAGACAGCTTGGGCCAAGAGTAGCTTGTTCACTCTGTTGGGGGTGGGGGCAGCATCCTGGGATGCTGGGGGATTGTGAGTTATCTTGAATCTGGAGGGAATCCGAGACAACCAAAAAAAAACAAACAAACAAAAAAAATCAATAAACCGATTTAACCTAAATCAATCAGTTAAGTCTGATACTACATCCAGGTTTATCTTAAAACTGGTTTGGGCCATTTTCTTATACTGCTTTATGGGTAATTTGTCTCGGGAGGGCAGTCTCTCAAATTATTCACAGATCATTTAAGCAGTTCAAAACCCAGGTGTCTCTACTTCATGAATATTAGAGCAAAAAAAAAACAAACAGTATTTAAATACATGAATTGCTTTGATATCAGATTTGTCGCTCTTTCCTATTCAACCCTATGGGGCAAAGAGTACATTTTCCTTTTATCTGGACTAAAACAACACAGACAAACTGATCTCAAAATGTTAAGAATTGTATTTCATATGTGGATAGAGAACATTGTATCAAACCATGTGTTGTCTAATTTGGGCTTAATGTAAAGGAGAGAAATGCACTAAATTTAAAACCACTGAAATCATCCATGTGCACTTTTTTGTTGCCATTTTCACTTAATTTCTAGTAAATTCAGTCCTTGTGATATGTGCTGGAGTGAAAACCCTAGAGACTGAAGCCTTTTCTATAGTCACAGGAGAAATAAAGCACCAGCATTATAAAATGTTAATTTACAAATTAAAAAAGAAAAAATTCCCTCACTGCAGGAATTGCTGAGTTATTGCAGGAGGTCAGGCCACACAGTCAGAATGGGCCTTTCTGGTCCCCAGAAGTCTATAGATTTCTTAACATGCATGCTTGAAAATAACACCCAAGTCCTGAACAAGAAGAGATGTTTAAGGAGGTAGAAGGTAAATCAGTCACCATACTGATATAGTCCATAATCTCAGTAAGGAAATTTCCATACAAGGGTAATAGTTCTGATAACGACTGTTGTTTTGTGGGCGTCTGTGAACTATTAACTGAACTCAGTTCATACCAGTCACCAACAGCCTTTTGGACTCTAATGAGCTCTGCTGAATCTGAACTGATGACCTTGAGATGACAGGCTCCATAGCCCATCATTAATTCCCGTACTGAATCACCCAGAAGGTTATTGTATTATTCCAAAGATGCATCTCATGGCTTCCTATCAAGCCACAGATTCAGCACTGGCATAAGCAATGACTTTAATGTGAATTCTGCCTATTTAGAGAATGAAAATTGTAGGAGTAAATATGGGTCTGAGCCCTCTGATCTGCTCACAAAATTAGCGATTGCCTGGTGTTTTAGTAATATACATTTCATGCTTTTTAATATAGAAACCTGGAGCTTATAACACTTCCAAGAAATACAGAATTGAATTGTGAGGGGGGGAAAAAGCCATAACTATGGTTAGCTGCTGCAAGACAACTTCTGCTCAGTAGGTGAACCACCTTCAACAGGCATGATATCTTAAAAGTGATTTTCACTCGCAGATAGAATATGAATACTGCACATAGTAGATTTCAGAGTTATGATTACTATAAAGCACAGAAATTTCTTATGAAAGGACACACAGCAATACTGTATTAGCAACTACTTTTGTACTGCAAAAGCATACAGAGACTTCCTCTGCTAGCTACAATTGCATTGCATGGTGGCATTCACAGATTACTCTACAAATTAAGCACATGCTAATAATATCCCAGCCAGAAAAACAATTAAAAAAAATTGTATTTGAGGTAGCAGACTAACCTGAATTTATTTATTTTTTTCTTGGAACTTTGTTTTAAAGCTGGTCCCATTGGAAAGAAAAAAAAGGCTTCTTTTCTAACATATAAAGGCAATTTAAATGAACAGTATGAGCTGCCATGTGTATGAATTGGCCAGAGGTTTCACTCATGTGCCCTTTGCTAAGAAAAACAATATTAACACAACATGAGGTTAAAGAATTACATTTTTTGGACTAGCTGTACACACAAGATCATTAAGCACATCGTTAATAATCATCTGTCTTGGAAAAAGGTCCCTGGGGAAACAAGTATCTTCTGTTTAGTACATAAACCTACAAACATTTTTCCTCAAAGAAATTCAGCAAATATTCCCTAAGGCTTTGATGTAAAGCTCATCAGAGTCAATGCAAAGATGCCTCTTGGCTTTAAAGGGCTTTGGATCAGACCCTAACAATTCAATTCCATATCATCAGGCAGAGTGAACTCTCATGGCAAGCACAGTAATCACAGATATTTGTAAACGTGACTGTATTTTACATGCCAGGCAACTTTTGTAAGCTACTAACAGTAAATAATAATACAAAGTTAGACTATCAAACTGCAGAGCAAAGTCAAGAAATAGTTATTCACCATAACTCAGGGCTTGTGCCCTGTTCTAGAAGGGGTGCACAAGGGTGCAGGAAGGGACATGGGTCCCTTTTTGCTGGTGACCCTCATGTAAATTTAGTGTAGCCGAGTGAAACCTTACTTATACACACTTACAAGTCATAAGCAAAGCTCACCTATTTACTCAAACACAAAACAGGCCTGAATTTAAGGCAACCCCACAATAATTAGATTCTATACAAGAAAAAATTAAAAATTTATAATTTTCCATGTATGGGTTCTAATTATTGGAGGATCATCTTAAATTTGTCCCCCTTCACTACTGCAGGGGCCAGGAGGGGGTGATAAGAGGGGGAGTAATGGAGAAGGTAGTGGGGGGACAGATGGAGGGGCATTAGGGGGCAGGCAATGGGGGGAGGTGGGAGATAGGCAGTAGAGGGCATGTGATAGGGCAGGTGGGGGGGTAATAATAGAGTAGGTAGTAGGGGGAGGTGGAGCACAGGCAGTCGGGGGCACGTGATAGGGAAGGCAGTGGGAGGACAAGGGGACAGGCAGTGGAGGGAGCAGTGGGAGACAGGAGATAGGGGGCAGGCAGTGAGGGAGGCAGGCAACTTGCCCCTGCCACCTGCCCCCCCACCCCACCTTGTCCCCATTGTGCCTGCCTCCCACAGCTTCAGGCTCCAGATCCCCCTTCCCTTGTCCCCCACTCTTCCACCCTCCATGCTGCTTCTTCCCTGCAGCCTCAAGTCCCTGCTTGACCTTCCTCCCATCTCTGCCACCCCCCTACCTACCCTTGCTCTCCATCCCTGCTGCAGCCTGGGACACTGGGTATGGCTCCAGCGCAGCCCTGTACCAGGAGTGCAGAGGTAGCACTGCTGGTACGGAACTGGTATAGAGCACATACTCCAAGCTCTGTGCTCCCAGACTGCAGTGAGGATGGAGCCTGCTGGCACAGAGTAAAAGTAAGGAGTGTGGCAGAGGGGGAGAAGCGGTGTGGGGCAGAGACTGGGAGCAGTGTGGGCTTGAGGATGTGGGGGAGGAGTGGCAGGGGGTGGAGAAGCAACAGGGGCCAGGCAGCATCTAAGGCTCCAGCTTGAGGCTATAACCGCAGGACTTGCCTGCCCCCTGCCACCTTGTACTTGATTGTAATGTGAGGGGCTTTATTCCCCATATTAAAAACAGGAAGAAAACACTCATCTTTTAATCGAGTAAATATGGTAATAGAACAGTAACTAGGAATTTAGGCATCTTGGCAGAGATACCACAGAGGTGGGGAAGGAGAAAGGTGCACAGTGCCAGAAAGACTTACCTTATCCTAGGCAATCAGGACTAGTAGTAGAGATATCTTTTATTAGACCAACACGATTTTTGGTCTAATAAAAGATATCATCTCTACTACAAGTCCTGATTGCCTTTTCGTCTAGACCAATACAGCTACAACCTGGATACTTTACCTGATCCCAGAGACTCAAAGACCCTGGCGGCTGCTGCTGCTCCCTGTGGGCCCCCATTCTGGTGCCCTATTCTGCAGTTGGGCTAGTTTCACTACCGTAACAGTATATGGTATTATTCCAAAAGCAGAAGGGAAGGTTTAAGGAGGTGAGGATGTGACCTTGCATTCCTCACTCAAGTGTGTGCTACAACCTCCTGGAGGAATGACATTTTTGTTTCAGCTGGCTTCTATGAAGCTCAAATAAGCACTAGGCTTCGCTAAAGACCAGGACCTTTGGGATGACATACTTAATGTGAGACTATTCTGTCCCCAGTTTGCAGCTGTGCCTACAAATTCATAGTAAAAAAGAGAAAAAAGAAATAAAAATCAAGAGCACTGGGTCTGCTCCTCTGTCCATCCTCGGAAATCTCCCATTTAGTGCCAGTGGAGGCCCATAAAAGGGTTATATTTTTTACATGCTACTGAGCTGAGCTAGAGATTTTGGACTAGAACTTTGGCAAGAGGGAATGGAAACCTGTAAAACTCCAAGAACTGGTTCAAACTAATTTTGATACAAATATTATGGAAGTAATGAGTGAGGAAGGGGACAGGGCTGGATCAGATGCATCACTCCTTTGGGCAACATAAATATCCTTGAGCAAGAGTATTTTATCACCTTAGGGCTTTAATAGTGGGATTTTCACTTTACCACTTAAAGAAAATGAATAAAGTTCTTCAGGAGCTCTGGTAGGGAAATTACAAAAAGCTAAGGATAAAACCATAAAGAATAATTCTTCTTTTATCTTGGTTTTTCACATTTTAAACTCCATTGACTTCAGGACAGTTGTTCCTGACATATTTGCATGAAAGGAGAATAAAGTGGATTTTCATCCACTGGGGATGGTGGGCTTTTTCCCTTGTTTGTATTAAAACTAAATCCTAGATGACCCATTAATCATATTGGTTCATTTATAAAGGGATTAACATTGTCAATTTATCTCGATCGGGGGTAGTTTGAAGCAGATGTTTCAATTAAAGTGGAATGGAATACTGTTACTACCACCTGGCTTCCTTACTGTTTTCTAATAACTGTATCCAATTGCCCTCTCACTTACACCATTATATAGCAGGAATAACTCCACTGAAGTCACAGGAGTTTGAAAATGAAAAAAATGATGCGAGAGCAGAATCCTTTCATTTCTTTGGAAGGAAGAAATGAATGGATGTTAATTAGAAGAAGATAGTTTAAAGAATCAGTATGGTAGACTAACAATTGGAGACTCTAATTTAAAAAAGCCCAATCTGTAAAAACACAAAATACTCTGAAAATAAACTATAATGGTCTGATTCTACTTTGGAAGTTGATTATGTAAAAATTATGTGTCTTTTTATTCAACGCTAACGCTTTGCAAGTGCATTCAGTGCCATATCTGCTTACTCTGCTAAGATTTTACAGTTTTTACTTTTGTTAGCCCTCGGAGTCTGTAACGTTCTGGCAAAATGAACCGGGTCCCACTTCGGCTCTGCCTCAACAGAATTATTCTTCAGGTTCTAAATGTCAAAGCTTTATTGTCCATGGCAAAAACATTTCCATTGATTTCAATGGGTCCTAGCCTTAGCCTCGTGCTATTAATTCTACATAATGTAAGCTCAAACTCCCTACAGATGAAGGGAATTTTTTTTAGAAATGTATGAATTGAGGGAGAGGGGGGTGGCAAGAGGGGAAGACAGGGGGGAGGTGTTCTTTGCTAAACTAAGTTATTTATAAGTTTTAAAGTGTCCTCCCCTTTACTTGGGATGTAAGATTTATGTATATTGTGCATATTTCATGGGGCTTAGTGAACTCTGTCAGGCAAATTAGGGGAAAAACCCCCAAGCCCAACATTTTTTTTTTTGAATGGTAAAATTTGTTTTCCTGCAAGCCAAGTTAAGAACATGAGAACATAAGGATTGCCATTTACTGGGTCAGAACAAAGTCCATTTTGCCCACTATTCTGTGCCACACAGTGGCAGAGACTGGATGCTGAGAGGGAGAGTGGCAGAGAGTGAATGCTGAATTGGGTATGACCAGGGCTTTTTCCATTCTTCCTCTCTCACTTGCAGCCTCCAGCATTTAACGTCTAGGAAGTTCTGACTCAGAGGCTGTATCCCTAACTCCCATGCTCAATAGCTACTGATGCCTGTTTCCTCCAAAAATTTGTCCAACCCCTTTTGAATCTGGCTACACTGCTAGCTTCCTCAACATCTGGTGGCAATGAGTTCCACACTTTAATTACACGCTGTGTGAAAAAGAACTTCTCTTTGTAAGTTTTAAACTTACTGCCAATAGTTTCATTGGCACTGGTGTCAGGGTCTTTTATTGAGAGAACAAAAACATCTAATTAATTTTCTGGGTTTAGCACAATGGTAGATTAGAGTTATTTCTTGGGAAGTACAATTCTGTTAAATCGTTTTATTATTTTTAGATTTCAAATAATTATTACAGACACAATCAGACTCCTGCCTACGTAAGGGTAGACAGACTGCTTCATTAATTAGAAGACATTTAATACTCTGCATTTTACTGTATTTTTAGATCAGCTAGCATCGTGCCTTTGACTTATGCGTTGACTTATATCAGTGGAAGACCAAGCAAAAAGAATCTGATGAGTTTAATTCATTAAATGGAAGTGTTTAAAGAAACCACGACAATCCCAAAGTTTGTCTGCTGATTTAGACCATCTCCCAAGTCTGAGTTTCTGTCTCTGGAATCCCCTGGAGAAGTCAATCTTTTTCCTTTCAGGAAACCCACTGGCTCCTCCTTCCCTGATCTTTGCTCTGGTACCTGTAGGTCAGGAGTACATTCTTAGTCCCACAATCTCCTCAAATATAATCACTCACCTTGTTACCTTTTGGCATGACAGGCTTTCTTTGGGTGCATCTACATTACAACAGGAGGCATAACTGCAGTGCAAGCAACCACAATCAAACTAACATTAACCTTGCTAGCATGGGTAGTAAAAGCAAGGAAGACATAATGGCATTGATGCCAGTACAACTATACAACCCTACTGAGGACCCTAGTCATGTCATTAGATTACTGAAGCCTGTCCATCACATCTTCTCTGTTTCTGTTATCCCTACTAGTTAGATTACAGCAAATTTTAGTATGTCTACTTGTCCTGGCATCACACCTGCCCTTATTGAGCAGACATGCAATTTCAATTTTAAGGCATGTTTTTAAGGGCCAGCTGTTCTGGCAAACTTTGTGTGGCCTCAACCACTAAAGAACGGACGGGGTTTTATGCTGTAAAGCAGGGCTGTCCAACTTCTCAGCTGAGCACTGCATGCCACATGGACAGCCAGCTGAACGGCACTGCTCTAGAGCTACCACCTCAAACAGCACTGTATACTTTCATCAATAATTAAGTCAAACAGTAGTTTTTCAATGAGGGCAAAGAGCTGCGCTGGACGAAGAAGCAGCCAGGGTCTAGGGAAGAATGATGAACAGGGGAGAAAAGTGCCTTTGGAAAATATTGTGGAGAAGAATGAAGCAGTAGCCTCTACTAGTCAGGACAATGAAGACCACAGGAGGGAAAAGCTCATTTCTGAACTTGGTCATATGTTCAGGCTGGCTCTTTTTTTCTCCTAATGCAGCTCAGACCATCCCCAGTAATTCTGTACGCTGAGCTAACTACTCACTCTCTTCCTATAGCAATTTGCCTCATGCTGATGTTATTGGACGCTGTGGCAACCCATCTTGGCTACTTCAAAACTTGACTGGTTGAAGCCTTTTAATCATAGCTCAAAAAAGTGCACGGGATAAGTGCAATAGAGACTTTCCCACTATTTCTACCTATTCTTTAGAATATAATCCTCTCTTGGGTTCCACTTCCCTTTTCGAGTTTAAGAGTACAACCTAGCTGAGATTCTAAATAAATGGATGCATTTGCCTAGTATGCAAGTTACTGATAACACTTCCAGCTAAATGAAATAAAATGCATTCAATTTGGGAGTGAGCCTATATCTGTACTGGAGACTAGTAAGCAGGCAGTGGTTTAAATGTGAAAACCTTGTAACATTAGTAATTGCCATGGTAATAGAAATCTAGAAAGCCAACAGGGTATTTACATTTTTTTAAAGTGATCACGTTGTTCTTAATTTTTGCATAAAGTTTAGGCTCCATTGAGAGTATCTCCCATATTTGTATACCTTCATTAAAGTAAACATACAGCATTGCACGATAGGGGCACGATGGGACCGATATCCTATTGCCTTCAATATTAGCACAGATTATTTGAAGGTACAGAAAGGTGACTAAAAATGTATGTCATATAGAAAACTCAACCAAAACTTCAAAGTCATCTGGATAGTTGCACTTGTCATATCTGTTCTATCAACTGAACTAATACAGAGCCTGATTTGGGTTTAAAGCTTCAGTCAAAGGCCCATAATTTTTTGTTATCCTAATCACAAAGCATCTTTTTTTTTCTATATAGCACAAATAATGATAAAGGTCTGGCACAAATTGACTCAAAATAATGAAGAATAGAAAGCACCATGCCATGGGCCACAAAGGGACAATTTATAGCAAGCCAGTTCCATTCTCCTGACTAGAGTTTCCACTAAAATCTTTTGTGTTACAATAACTTGTTTAAGACAACAGTGTAAATTCATTATGCAATTACTCCACTTTTTTTACTTGAAAAAACAAGGCACTCCAGTCTGTGGCTAGCTAAAAATTTACCCCAACACATCATTTTAACTTTGAATTTTAATTTTCTTAAAAAGAAAATTATATATTCCAGGGCCCGCAGCTGCTTAGTAAGTATATATTTGATATGCATGTAGCATCAATTTGGAAAATGAATACTATTTACTTGATGAGTCATAATGAATGCCTGCCAGTAAATATATATTTTAGATCATTTCTAGAGACCAATCCTGCAAGCCCTTTTTCACAGGAACTATTCTTATTCATGTGAATAGTCCCATTTGAGAATCTATGTCATGATTAAGGACACCTAGAATATACCAGTACCAAACTCCTACCAATGTGTGTGGTAAGAGTACAAGAGTAGCGTATAGCCCAGACTACTAATTAATGGCGGACTGTAGCTCAATTCTACATCTACGCAGCAGATAAAGCTTTTTAGTTGAAGATTTCAGGGAAAAGAGATGGAGATTGTCAAACTGATCTGCCATTCAGCTCCAAATTTTGTTTTAGGACAGATACCTTTCCATGGGGGTAATGGACTTTCTTGATGACCTGCTTCTCCCATATAAATGGTACTAGCTTGGTTTTGGAAGACTCCGGGGAAGACGATGCAGAGGTGACAGACCGCCCTACTGATGGGCTGATAAGACATGGGAATGGTCTTGTGTTCCTGGCTATCAAATGTGTCGGGGGAAAACAGTCTTTCCTCTCTGCTTCACAGAGATAGAAAAACCATTATTTCTACAGCTTGCAACATATTAAGGAAGAAGGAAGTTTGCTAGAGCACCTATAGCAGAAATCTAAGCCCAATTTTCACCAACTGCAGCATAAGGGACTTTAAAATGTATGTGCTCTGAGGAATATCCAGAAGCATAGCCTCTATTGCCTCCCCATCAGAATCTGAATCCCTGACTTAATCTCGGCTTTCTACATCTAGTTACACAACAGAGTGCTTCATGTTGTAGGAAGTTTTCATGCTCCTTTGGGAATAAGTTTGTCAAACTGAGGATGACGTAACTGTCTCTTGAAGCAGAGTGCACAATGGCAGTCTTCCTTTGTCTTAAACAAGGAGTTTTGGAAGAAGTGGGGGAAGCTTTCAGCTAAAACCTGCAATACAACTCCAAGTCCAGAGGTAAGATACTAAGGCCACTATTAGAAGAGCTTGTCAACGCCTCGCTTTGAACGCAAGAAGTACCAAGGTCCCTTAACAGTAGTGAGCAGCATGAGGTCCATCAGTTGCAAAGAGAATCTTGCCAATCACCACGTTGTCCCAACACTTTTATTTTGGGGAAAGCTTATCAAAAAAGGTTAACAAGAATCAGCTCTGGCAGTATCTCAGATCTCTGGATCTCCAAGGCAACAGTGTGACAGGTGTAAAAAGTAATGTCTCTGGGTCAATATATGGGTTCTCCATCTGGAGCAATTCTCCCCCACAAAACTCTGAGTAAGTATCACCGTGCAATGCCAGCACCCCAGCACTCTAAGCTCAAATTTGCAAACATACCAATTGATAATATTAACTTAAACTAATCAAATGAACTCTCATTAGGTGACTAATATTGCTCGAGAATGGAAAAAAGGAAGCAGCTGAGATTGTAATTAAAGATAAGCCACCATTCCTAGAAATGCATTATATGGAACACTTCTTACTAAGCCTTAGTAATTAGATTCTATTTTTCTTGTCATGCACATTTAGCTGAAAGGCTCCCCGCGACCATTAATATGGTTTGAAGTTCTCCCTCTCACAAAAAGGTGATAAACAATGTAAAATATCAGAAATTTCAAAGTCAATTTCCTTTCCTAATGTCCGCTCACACTATGCCAACACAGTTTTAGTATAGGGTACATTGTGTTGCCTTATCTAAAGAGAATATCAGGTTAAAATTTAAAAAAAAAAAGCCAAATGTGAAGACCCACAGAAAAAAATATTGAAAAAAGTATGTAAACACTGGTCTGTCAACAATGTTTCAACTCACTTCTAACCATATGTTGAAAAGTTGGAAGAAAGGAAAAAAAGGTTTTAAAATTTATGAACTTTTGTAATGGTAAATCAGCCAGACATTTAAAGAAATCTATTTACCTTTTTGTGAGATACAAGCATATATTTGGGGTGATTTATTGGGACAGCTGCATGGCTGGAATAAAGTTAGATTAGTTTTTGAATGTCTCGCTTTTTTCCAGCCATGCAGTTGACCCAATAAAAGATATCCCCTCAAAAAAATCCTTGCCCCTCACGTAATTCCTGTACCATCATGGCTACATCAATCTAACACTATTACTGACTTTTTAAAATGTTTTATTTTTCTTCTTCCTATTTACACATAAATAAAGCCAACACTTATCAAAACTGTACAATAATATCAATGATCATAAAAACGATTTCTAGGAGCCTCTCTCAAGGCAAAAAAAAATTTTTTTAATGAAATGTAAATCAGCACAAATGGCCCAAATCAAGGACTGAAATTCAGAACTATGGTCCCAATTCTGCAAAACAATTAAGCATCAGTGCAACTTTAATACACAAGTAGCTCTAGTGAATATAATGGGGTATAATCTCCATTCAGTTTAAAGTGACCTGGGTATGTAGCAAAAGATATCGGTGCAGCAGGTTTTTGGAGATGACTGAAGGTAGACTTCCCAGAAAAAATGATAGTGTGGGAAGGAGCTCTTTGCAGGTAGATGAGTTCTTGTTTGAAGTGATACTATTAATGATGCTCAGATTTTTTTTTTTTAAATTACAAATTATTTGTGAAGATGCCTTAAGCATTGTACACAGTGTTTTTTAAGAAATAAATATTAATATATTAAAAAGTCCTTAAAGTTACTTCTGTTTATCCATACTTTGCTAGATGAGTGACTAAGCAAATTTGCAGCTGTGAAACTTCCCAAAGCGGCTAGCTAAATTTCTTGAGCTGATCATTAAACATACAGAACTGGCATTTGAACTATTTGTTATAAAATCATCTCGCCTTCTGTCTTTAGTGGTATCATATGGTTTGCCATTTCATAAAACCAGGAGAAATGCAAAAATGGCCATCTTTAATTTTCTTTATGATGAGAAAAAAATGCCATCAAAATTAATACATAAAAAATAAGCCTCCTGCTTTTAAAGATTGAAGTAGTGAGTAAATTAGTCAAAGCTCTAATTAGTATCCATGCAAGAAAAACTGGCGTCATGCCAGTGACATTTGAAATCTGTTCTCTTCGCCTTTTAATAATGGAATAGCACATTAAGGTGACTAATAAAAATGTGCTATAGATTTTGTTTTCCTCCTGGTCAATAGTAATGACTGATATATTCGTCAAGGAGAAATGCAGAATTTTTATGAGGTTATACTCACTTGTCCTATGGTCAAACTTAAAACCAAGTGTGACAGGCAGTTATTGGAATAGAACCTCTAAATTGTAACACAGCTGCTATTTTATGGTACTGCTGGCCATTTTTTCAAGGCTTCTTGTTTTACAGGCTCAGAACCTGATTTAGCAAATTGTAACCTCTTAGTTGGAGTAATTTCCCTGAATGACTGCACAGAAATGTAGCATTCGCCCCATATGGGAGGTCAGCATAAGGCTCCTGAACTCTTAAGTCATAATTATGCCCTATTTTAAGAGCCCACAAGGAATTTAAGTGGCTTATAAACTGTTGCTAGCCTTCTGCATAAGTTGAACTTCAGTTTGGCTGGAAACAAAAAAAAATTTAAGACAGACAGACCCAATACTCTGCTATTAAAATATCAAGTGTGCAGAAATGTATATACAGGTCTTTTAACAGGACACACACACTCCCAACAGCAGTCACTTCATCTTATTTTTGGGAATAGAATGTTTTTAGACATTGGTATAACATTGGTTTTAGTATGAATGATGAGAGAGGAGTTTAAGGAGATGTATTGCCATGATTTTAGGAGTGGGAGAGGGTTCATTGGAATAACAGACTGTAATAAGAAGAGTATAAATTGCATGTGTAGTTTTATCCTTTTCCCAGGCATCAGTTAGAGACCTTCAGAATAAAAAAGCAAATGTGGATTAGCTTGCCCTTGATATGTGTTCACATGCATGTTAATCTAATCTCTCTGGTGGAGGATGACTAGGGTTAAGATTGGAACTTCCTGCCCCCTTTGTTGGCAGCAAGAAAGTGACTTGGGCGAGGGACAGACATTACACATCAACTGGTTTAAGTGATCGGAAATTGGTTTAAACCTGTAACACAACAAAAGTTCAGTGCACATATATCACTTTCAACATGGGCAAAACCAGTTTAAGATAAATCTGGTTGGATGTAGTACCAGGCTTCATTGATTTAGGTCAAGCCAGTTTATGGAACTTCTGTCCCAGACCCCTTCCTGGTTCAAGTTAACTCACAGTCCCCCAGCATCCCAGGATGCTTTGCAGCCCTGGGCTATGCTGTCTGCTTCAGTGGAGCATGGATTGCCTCACCCCTTCCTGTCTGCTTCTCTCAGCTCATAGGGATGGCGGAACAGACCCTCAGGCCTCTCTACACAGCATGGGGGGGGGGGGATGTGGTGGTGGTGGGGAATTCTCCTGCTCCTCCACAGCTGGTTTTGCCTCAGCTGCTGCAAGTCTGAGGCAAAACCAGGTGCAAGGAAGCAAAAGGATTTCCCTCCACTTCTTGAGACTGGCAGGGGCTAAGGGAAGCAACTCTGTGGTCAGAAAGGGAAGAATTGCCCTCAGCTCCCTGGGGCTGCTCCAGGCTGGAGCACCCTGGGCTGGGGTGGGGGTACCCCCACCCCCAAGGCAGGGGCTCCCTGGTGCCCCCATGCTAGGCTGCATGAGCAGGCACCTGGCCCAGAGGACTGCTTCTCCCTCCCTTCTGTGGCAGCAGCTGAAGCAATCAGCAGCTGGGACAAGGGAGAGGGGCAATTCCTCCGGTCTCCCTAGGGCTGCCTGGGTTGGGGAGCCCAGGCTGCAGGAAACCCCCTGAGGGGGAGGCTCTCCCAAGGTGGGCCAGCACCCAGACAGGGGGCTTCTTATGGGGGGACACCAGGGGTTGGGGGCATGTACTACAGAGCCAGTCGGAGACACTTGGCTGGGCTGGCAGGCTGGGAGACATGCTCTAGCACTCCCAGCCTACTCACCTGGGTTAGTTCAGACCTCCCCCTGCCTTTCCCAATTGAAAAACAAATGTCAGTTCAGTTGGTTTTTGGTTCAACCTATGCAACTTAGAGGAAGCTGCCTAGGTTCAATTGATTCTGCCTCAGGCTTTTTGACTGTTTGTACTTAGCCCTGAAATTAAAAGCATGTCCAATCAGGATGATATATGGGAGCAGAGGTAAATTAAGGGAGCCATTCATCCCTTAAATATATAGGGGGTTAGAAAGAACGCGGAGAGCCATCCCTGCCGATAGCTGCTCCCCTTTCTGGGTTGGGGGAAGATGATGAAAGATACTGAAGATTCTCCTGGCAGCCCATATTCTGCTACCTTGAATTGGACACTGAAGTAGAAATTGATTAATGAGAAAATTATGATAAATTCCTATCAGGCATAAACAATAGCTGGACCTTCGCCACTCAGGCACATGCTGGCTTCCTTGGTAATGGTACACTGTAATACCGTTCCTAAGATTGACAATGCAGCTGTTCAGTAATGACCTTGGAATCCTTTCTGTACTTAAAGAATACAGGATATCATGTACTTAAATAAAAATACTTTCAGGGATAAACTGTGTGTTAAAACACAGCCATATGACTTTGGGATATACATATATAAAGGACTTGACATCCAACTCTGCATCTGCACATTTTTGTACAAATCAGGGCAGTAGATCACGTAACTTAAAAACTGCTCTGCTGCCACTCAGGCAAGGGAATAGTCCACACATCCATGAGCAGAACCCATTATTCCATGACGACCTTGGCAGACTGGATTCATGGGTGGAAAGGAATCAGATGAGTTTAACAGGGAGAAGTGCAAGGTCCTTCATCTGGGTAGGAAGAACCCTCACCACAACTACACGATGGGTGGTGGCCCACTGGCTGGCACAGCATCTGAACAAGACCTGGGGGTCAAGATCAACTGGAAGATGAATATGAGCCAGCAGTGTGATGAGGTTTCCAGAAAGGCAAACAGAACTGTGATGTGCATTAGCCAACATGTGGCCAACAGATCCAGGGAGGTGCTTCTCCCTCTCTATTTGGCTTTGGTGAGGCCTCAGCTGGAGTACTTTGTCCAGTTCTGGGCACTGCACTTCAGAAGAATATGGATAAGCTTGAGAAGGTACAAAGAAGGGCCACCTGTATGCTTAAGGGCATGGAGGACAGGCCCCATGGGGAGAGACTCCAGGACCTGGCCCTGCTCAGTCTGAGTAAGAGAAGGCTGAGTGGTGACTTGATACCATCTACAAGTACATCAGGCATGAGCATCAAGATCTAGGGGAGCAACTCTTCAGGAAGGCACCTCAAGGGAAGATGAGGATCAACGGCCATAAGCTAATAGAGGGTAAATTCAGGCTAGACATGAGAAAAAACTTTCTTTGTAAGGGTCACCAGAATCTGGAGCACACTCCCAGCAGAGGTGGTACAGTCACCCTCTTTGGAGGTGTCCAAGATAAGGCTGGACAGGCACCCTATCGAGTTCATCTTAGCCTAATAACTTCCTGCCCACAGCAGAGGACAGGACTTGATCTTACAGGTCCCTTCTAATCCTGATTCTATGATTCATAGTATTTAATACATTTTGACAGTATAGTTCACTTGCTTTTGCACAGCACCCAGAGATTAAAAAAAAAAAAAAAATTAAAATCATTGATCAAAGACAAATTTCTTTAAAAAAAAAGAAAAGGGAAGGTTTTCATCTTTCTACAGATTCTGATTATCGTTATCATGGGTTGAAGGTTTTCATGATTCTACAGATTCTGATTATCGTTATCATGGGTTAGCATGATTCTAGAGCCGTTACGCTTCTATAAGCTATAAATTGAAAGGAACCATGTTAAAGTCAGGTCATTTTCAAGAAACGGATATATACGTTCATAAACACATTTCTTCAGATCAGCATTGCCATGGTGTTATACATATGGTAAGTTATTTTATAGATGAATGTTTCTCAGGTAATGTCTAACGGGTAAAAAGTTAAACATCAATGGTCATCTCCCTGGCCCTTTTTAATGTCAATGAGATAACATTTGGAGTCACGTCTGCAATTCTGGCTGTCAGATTACAAGCAGCATATTGCAGATATTCAAAATATGCAACAGATGGTAACTAAAATGATTCAGGGTTTGTGGTTATAAGTTATGATGTCATTGTGCTAAAATTAGTTTCCTGTTTTCTAAAGTATGAAGACTAAGGAGATATATGATAGAGACTGGGAAATAAACAGATTTATGCCAGTGAACCGTTTGAGAGAGCAACTAATTCAAAACCAGGCAGACAAGGAATGACATTAATAAGGAAACTGAAGGACTTGCCCCAGAAACAATTCATACATTATCAAGTATAACTAGGAGCCGATTTAAAAATAATAGCCTACCATGGTCATAAACAGAAGCTTTGTGCACATTAATGGCTGAGCAGAAGAAAAGGGACATCAAAAGGTACCAATGCTGCCTAGATTTTGAGGTTAAAATAAATTATATTTCACACAGTTATGTACTTGTGGTTTGCATTAAAATCAATTGGGAAGATTTACAAAAGCACAGAGGGGAGCTAAGAACTCAAGCCCCATTGCCTTCGCCTTTCCAACTTCTTACAGGCTTAAATGCTCATTATGTTTATTAGCTTTTCTAAAACACTCCTCACCACAGTATCTAAGACTCTCACCTGAATTAATTTACACACCTGTGAAAGAAAAATACTACCATTCCCATTTTGCAGAGGTGCAAATTGAGGCACAGAGTCTATGTCGTTTGTCCAAAAATATCACAAGAAGTTTGCAGAAGAGTCACAATTTGCGTGGTATTAAACATCTGACCTTCTTGCCTCATTCACATCTCCATCTCCTCCGACTTTCACTTCCCCTCACAACGTTCTGGATTCACTTTGAGCACTGACAGCAAGTGGGATAGATCTTCTGAACCATCTGGTTAACTGCAGAAGTACTCCAGAGCCTTAAGGAAGGGTATGCATGTGCTGGGTATTTCAAAATTATTTCTCCCATGACTGGGAAGACTATAGCTTTTAGCAGGGTTTTTTAGGCCATAACATTACCTTCTCAGCTTCTGAGTACCATTCAGTTATTTGACAATACACTCTTCCTTACTCCTGTGTTTGCTAAATCATTTCTCCCTATATCGATCATAGACATTTACTGTTCTGTTCTGTCCATGATTTGCACAGAGCTTGGCCCTTTAAGGTAGATTTTTTTCTAAGTTCCTTGGTTACCTTGACAATAGACATTTTATGGATTTAACATGGAACCTCAACGCTGTGTTTTCAGAAGTCATAACATATTAGTTCATTAGGAGATCTCATAAGCTCATCAGGCTCTCATAAAGACCCCAATACAAAATTAGTTGTACACAACCATTATTACTAATGGAGGTGGATACCCCTTCATTATCTTCCCCCCCACCCATTATTTCCTTTTTCCATTTGCTTGGCTATATTTCTGTTACTCCCATCTCCACAGCAGAAGTACTGAAAAGTGTCACTTTTGCACCAAAGTGGAAATTATTGAAACACTAGTAAACAATGAAATGTTACTTATGCTATTGCATCTCCCTTCATAGACCATGAATATCCTTTCCCACATGGATTAGTCATAACCACTCCGCACTAAGTACCCTCACTTCTAATGAACAAAAGCAATTATTCTATGGTATACTTACACACCTGATGGAGGATGACATATCCATACCCCTGACACACTAGTTAAGCACTATGCTGAAGGCACAAATGGGTTCTGATGAGTGCACAAGCCTGTTAACCAAAAGTGAAAATACCCCAAATGGATTTTCTGCTGTTTCATTTTTGGCCTATACAGGCAGCATTAGCAGAATAGTACATTTTTTTTTAATGTTAGTTCATTTAACTGCTGACTTAATACAATATCCTTCTGCTTGGGACCACAGTTTCTCATGGCTAGAGAATAGAGTGTGTTTAATGTCTGATTTGCCTTCCACTGGGGACAATATTCTGCACATCTCATGGACTCATACATGTGGCAAACCTAATCTCACTGGTTGTTTCCATCTTTCATTTTAGGAGCTACAGAGACTTAGTTCTGCCAGAAACTTCAGTTTAATGTGTCAAATATAGCAAAAGCAAAACGTACTTTCACACTGCAAAACTCAGGTGAAGCAAGGCAGTGCCTCCTCTCTACCTGGATAAGAGCTCCCCAAGAAAGTCTTAAATGCTTAAGCGGTGCTGGTGATCTAATAGATGGGACACTTGCTTCGTTGTTCGTACTTGCACTACCCAGGCTTCAATCTAATCAGCTTCCATTACTAGCATTTTCATTCTTTTGGCAAGACCTGAAACAAGAGCTTTGAATTTCTCATATTAACAGTCTGAAGAAGATAAAAGCACCTACATTTTTACTGGGTTTGCTAAGGAAATCTTAGAGCAGTGTCTTCAGAGTCACCGGGACTCATAGTAGAGATGTTCTCTTTTATTAGACCAACAAGATTTTTGCAAAAAATTTCTTTAATTGCCACCTTCAAGGCACAAACACCTTTCATCAAGCATTGGAGAAAAGACTGTAAAAGTTCTCCTGGGTAGAAATGAAAGTTCACATTTCATAGGATTTCACAGAGGAGTCAATAGATGGAAAACTCCTCTGGGCAGGCTGTTCTTAGCTGGCATGGAGCCTCTCACCTCCTGTGAGGATCTGTGATTATGCAAGTTACCTTGAAACAAAGGCAGAAGCAGGATCTCAGGTTTCAGGTGGTCAGAGTTGCTTCCTGCTTAGGAAATATGAAGATTTCATTTAAAAAATGAAGATTAAAAAATCTGAAATGAAATCTTCATAGTCACCATGCACCAACAGGGGTGAGTTCAGAGGGGATGCACCCCTCTTTCACATCATGCTGTGAGAAGAATAGCCAGGCATTTTTTAAGTCCCCAAATCAGGTAACAACACTCCCCCTTTCCCTCCCTGCTCAGTGGCATGTCCTATCTCCTGCCATTATTTCCCTTCCCCACATGCTGCTGCCACTGTCCCTGGCTGCATCAGAGGCAGAGAGAGCTCCAGAGTTGCTCCTGCATCGCTCCAGTGAGACTGCACAGGGAGCCAGATGGCATCGGGTCAGCCCAGGACAGTGGCAGCAGGCAGGTTCCTCCTTCCTACCTGGTCCTCCCAGGTGCTTCCCAACAGGCTGGTTGCACACTCAGGGAAGGGGAACCCACCCACCACCACACAAGAACAGCTCCTCTTGCAGCCTAGCTAGTGCAGGGCATGAACAGCTCTGGAGCTCTGCCTGCAGGACAGCCTGCTTTGGCAGCACGGTCTTCCCATCCCAGCTGGGGGCAGAGGGGGAAAGGAAGATGGGAGTGGGGATGCTGCCAACCCTGAAGCACCAGTTACTTCTTCTGCACTGCCCTTTACAAAATCATGGATCCTCCCTTGTGCTACAGTAGCAGAGGGTGGGAATAAATCAGAAACTAACTATGTGGAAGAAAATAATGCATCCTCTTTGTTACCAGTAGCTTTTAAAGGAGTATGACCTTGATGAGAAAGCTACTGCAGAGCCTTATCATATGTCCACAGCACTCATTGACTTCAGTTGACTCACTGACTTCGATTGCCACTCAATTGTACCTAATGGGTGCATCTACACGTGCAATTAATGTGAAGCAATAAATTCCAGAGCAGTTCATGCCTGAGTAAACTGCTCCTGGGCACAGCATTTACACATGCACTTGGGACAGCAGCAGTTTGAACCAGGATGGAGCAAGCTGGGTGGTCATGGGGGGCAGCCCCAGGCTCTGGATGGCAGAGGCAGGTGGTAGAGGGGCTGGCAGGAGGCAGAAGACTGGCCCCCAGCTGGCTGGGCTGACCACATACAATTTCCATCCGTGGTTCCTGTCCACATGTGCATTTGATTGCAATTAATCACTCCACTGTAAGATAATACTTTCCCTGACAGTACTATTTTACTGTGGAGTTAACTTGTTTACTGCATCCCTAATACTGGCACAGATGTAGATGACGACGCTTTACTGGGGAGCTAATTAGTCTACTCCACACTTAAGCACATGTGTAGATGCACCCAGTATAAACCTAGTTAATAATGGACTGAAGTCAAACACAGCCATTATAAAGTTCAGAGCTACACAACTGGTCTGTGCATTGCAGAAAATAACTTTTCCAAGGATCCTGTAATCCCCCGTTCCCCTGCCTGCCCCCAACAATAGTTAATGATTCTTTAATGTCCACTGAAATCCTTCCAGGCGCCTTCTTCTGTTGTCTTAAAAAAAAAAGAAAATCCCAGATCCTGATTTTCTTTCCCAAGTAAAAGCCTCATTTCCCCTCTCTAGAAAATTCAAGAGTTACTTTTCCTCTCAGCTGTCTATCCATCCTTCCAATATGATTCTCCAGACTTGTTTTCAATCTGAATATTGCTCTGCCCACAGCTCAGTGGCTGCTCTGCACTGGGTGGTCCATTACCTTTTATTACCAAGCCAATGGAGCTTTCTTTTCTCTCTCATTTCAGGCCTTGGTGCTACATTGATCCAAATGCACTCTCTCACCAAATCAGACAGTTTCCTCATGCTTTCCATTCTCTCTCAGGCTAGCAGGTAGGTACCATTGTGCCTGACCCCATTCGAATTCTCAAAAAGCCTTTTCGGTTCCTTCACATGTCCTATTTTTATTTTTCAAGGCCTCAAATGTCTCAAACTATGACTTGGTCATAGAAAAAGTGGGATGGGAAGACTGTTGTTTGCAACAGCGAGAATAAGAGCATGGGGATAAGCACAGGAATCAAGAGACTGGAAATTTAATCCAGGTATTTCTCACAGCAGTTCAGGGCACTAATGCTTTATGCTGGTTATTGAACATTACCTTTCAATTCCTTGCTATGACTGATGAGCCATCTTCAGACACTGGGACCCTATAGGGATTCCCAAAGTTTTATACTCAGTTCCCATTTTTCTATCCTCCTAAATTGTTTAAGCTCTGATTTGGAAAGTAACCTTCCATGGTTTTTCATAAAAACTTGGGCATATGGATCTCTAGGGAGATGTATAAAGCCAGATACAATGTTGCTTGGTTTTTATGAGAGAAGAAATTCAGGCATTACCTACTTTAACTTAGAAACACCGCAGATGTCACCTCCGGTTTTCCTATAATGATTCTTGGGGAGTTCAGAGCAAATAAGCTCTGACATGGTGGGTCTTAACACTGGTCTGCAAAGGTAGGAGTGTCCAAAATGTTAGAAACCAAAATTCAATATATTACCTAAATAATTAACTCAGTCTAACTAACAAAATCCTTTCCCCTCCTAATTCCTTGGTTTTCACTCCCTTTGACCAGATCAAAACCGATTCACACTGGCTGACAAGCGATCTGTGCCTACGTGCCCCTGTTAAAGATCTGGACCTCCTCACTTGTTATATTGACATTTCCCTAGATAGCCACTTGTCACAGGACTTGTCTTCACTACAGAGCTTGCTCCGACTCTTACTCGGACGTCATTCCTGTATCTAGCTCCTGTCTACACACAAAAATGCCTCACCCATGTGTATTCATTATAACTAGCCTATAACTATAACTATTCCTAGAAGGGCAGCTTGGCATAAAGACAGGATGCTCCTTACACTTGGGCTGGTAGCATCTAGTTTGCAGTGATGATGCAGACTAAATCTCTCACATGCTGATTACCTCTTCTACATGTCTCATATTCCCTCCCCCAGACTCTGCCAAGACAGGCAGGCAAGTTTTTGCACAATTCACCAGGAAAAAAAAAATCATGAAGCATCTCAATTTACTGCAATTTACTACAAACCACAGCATACCATTTGAAATGGTAGCAACACATACAAATGAATATAGCACCAGTATGAATGCAGTCAAATAGATGCACTCCAATATGGCAGTGCGACTGCTCCCATTCCAAGTCATCCAACAAGGAATTCAGACAAAGGAACCGAAAACTCAAGTTAATACTTACCTATAGAGTCTTTCATAGAAGACACACCCTGAGATTATAATGCATACAGAAAAAATACCAAACCGTACAACATCTATTCCCTATGCTTTCTCTATACAACAGTGAGAAGGAAAAAAAATAAGAGAAAGACAAGTAAAAGTCTGATTTGCTTTAATGTATATCTTTGGGAATCTCTCAACTCAACTTTGCATATATTTAGGCTCAGGAGAATTCAATTTTTATTATTTTTAGGATTTCGATGGCTGAAATCAATGTTTGTTTTTAAGCATCTCTTTTGATTTTAATCTTGTTTTATCAACTTACATTTTCAGGATCACATGAAATTAGGGGTGTGGGTGCAGACAATTTAGTAATGACAGTATATGGTTAAAAGCTTTATAAAATCACATGTTAAAATATAAGAAGTAAAACATTCATAAATCAAGAATGCACACCTGGTCACACAGGGGCCAGGCTGGGCTTGTCAGGAGTTTGGTGCCTGATCCCTGGCTAGGACCTGGGCAGAGAGAGCAGTTGGCAGCCCCGGGCTCCTGGCTGCCAACAGCCCTGTCCCTCCAAGCCCCTCACCCAGCACAGCCCCCAGCTCCTGCAGCTGCTTCCTGAGCAGCACTGCGTGGGCAGCCCCCACCCCACCTGCAGCAGCCACAACACATACATATGTGTGTGTACAGCACCCCCTGCCCCAGATTTCCTTACCCTTGTCCTGGATGTGTTGATTTTTTTTATGTCCCCTATCTATACATTTTGATGATTACTGATAGAAATATTTTCCCATTAGCCTGTGAGTGTTGGGTAAAAAAAGATGCTTATTGATAATAATCAAATCCTGCTAAGCCCACTTATATTCTAATTGTAGCTGCAATTTATTGCAGACTTTTAATCTGATCCATCCTGAAGTCTTTTGCTTTTTTACAGGTCATTGCTGGCAGTTTCCAGATTGAAATCTGTACATAATATTCCTCCAACAGCATCACAAATCTGGGGAAACCCTAACCTGAGGCTCAAGTGGTGGCTGAGTGACCTGGGCATTTTCATAACTGGTGCTAGATGATGCTCAAGTTATCAAAGAGCTCAGCAGCTTTCTTATGGTGGGCTTTCCCAATGTATTTTTCAGAAGGGCACAGGTGCACGTGAAGACTGTTCCAGGCACTTAGAAGTTAGCCATGTAAAAGGCATGGACTAAGCCAGAAGGTAAAGGAGGTCTCACCAGCTTGACAGTCTTTGCACCCTGGCACTCAAAGTAAGGAACCTTTCATGTGCATGGGAGAGGCAGAAGCAAAGGCAGAGACCAGTTCTATAAAATCATAGAATCATGGGGCTGAAAAGGGATTGCAAAGCTCATCTAGTCCAATCCCCTGGGCCAATACAGAATTTATCATTCTTAAGATATCCAACACAAAGGCCTTTCATGCCATTCTTGAAAAAATCCAAAGGAGATTCTACAACTTCCCTAAGCAGCTTGTTGTCTTAGGGCGTGTGTAGACAAAACAGAGGCCCTAAATTGAAGAGGTGGGTTTTAAAAAGCACTGCTTCGGTTTAGGGCTGATTAAACCCCCGTGTTGTGCACACAATATTTTTCCTGTGATGTGAACTAAATCTGTTTTACTGTAGTTTAAACCCAGATATAGTTTTTGTTTTCCATCTTCTTTATGATAGCCTTTCAAATACTGGAAAACTGCTGCCATGTCTGCCCATAATCTCCTCTCCAAACTAATTCCTTAACTACGGATCCATCTCTCATTTGTATTGCTGATTATAGACTCCCTTCAGTTTCTTTACATCTTAAATTATAATTCTCAAAACCGGACCCCACAGTTAGTACAGTTAGGGTGCCTATACACATGCTCCAACGTGTCTGAATTAGAACACATCAGAGCAGACTCTATTAATTGAGTCTGCTCCACGTGCTAATTAGAGCACTCTAGTTCATCAAATGAGCTTTAGTTAAAGCATCCCAGGGCCATTTTAAATGAGCAGGGCCTTACACACATGACACTGTAGTGATGCTAGAGCATTGTAATTAACTCCCTGGGAACTGTTCTAATTAAAACTCTCTGCCCTCCCCAAATCCAAGCATGTGTACAGGCATCTGTTGATGTGTAACCTGTACCAAGTAGTAGGACTATCACCTAACATGGTTTGCATACAATGCGTCTATGAACGCAACCCAAAGTTGTTGGTTTTTTTCTTTCTTCTTCCTGTAACAGCATCATTTTTCTGGCTCAAGATGGATTTGCGACCCATCATAACTCCTCATGTCATTCTCAATAGTGCTATTGTCAAGCAAGTTACCCCCTGTTTTGTATGTACTGAGCATTTACAAAATTAGGGTAAGGAAGGAGGAGAGCAGGGCAGCAACCTTACTAGACTGCCATTGGCCATGCTGTCCTGCCACAGAGAACCCAGTTGTCAATGAGAAACAGGACTAGTGGTGGGGGGGGTAGGGTTGCAGACAGGCAGGAACCTGAAGGCCATACATTAGCCCCTGAGGCCACCAGTTGAACAGCCATGCCTTACACTATTATTCAAGACTGCACGTCATGAGACAACAGGCAATGTATCCAAGGCTCAGAGAAGCCTTCCTTGTGCTCTCAAAAGAAATTCTAAAAGAAACTTCTTTGAGCTCAGAGAGTTGGGGTGACAGTTACAGGTTACAGATTCATCATCTATAGTCATCAGGGAAGCTAGACAGGCCACCAAAACGGGACTAGCCTGACATTTTTTCTGCAATTTTTTCTTCTCAAGCAAACATACGTTGGGACGAGTGGAACATTAGTGGGACGAGCCAATCTGCTCCTTCTCTGTGCCTAAAGGATTTCCTACAAGTTAAGATGCTTGCAGAAAGCTAAGCTCATTACCAAATTATGCAAGAATTCTGTGCCTTGAAGCATTTCTCATCTGCACTGGGAATTTTCAACAGCAGAAGTTAAGGTTACAGGGGGGGTGGAAAAGAAATATATAAAGTGAGAAAATACCCAAGCTATGAATACGTCATCTGTTTAGGATACAAATACTTTATTCCTGAATACAATGTCTAGAGATTCAGTTCATGCCACAAATCTTATGTGGGAAACCTTTTGGCTTTTCTTCTGCTGTTAAACAACAGAGCACACTGACTTACTTTTGATTTTTTCCTTGGTGCCTTACTTTGAATTCTGTATTATTATTTTGTTTGTAAAGTGTATTTGTATGAAACACACAAGCTACCTAAAATATAAAAACGTGTCACCATTTAACATACCTCTAGTGTCAAAAAGCCAACTGAGTGTAAACTGCACGATAAATAAAGCTAAAACTAGAATTAGTAAAAAAAACCAAACACTGCCTAAGACAACATGCTACAGGAGCCTTTAACAGCAAAGGACTATCAGAATTAAGAAGAACACTGGCACAAGACTATACATATTTAAGACGCCCCAATACATTATGTACACACAAGCAGGGCTCAAGGGAAGTTGTGTTCTAAAGCAACACGGAGGAAAGTAATCATGTTTTTCAAGAGTAGGTGCTCCACAGAGATATGGGAGAGCAAGGTCCCCACCCAAAAGCATCATCAAATTGCCCTTCTTAACAAACAGACTTGATGTCAAGAAGTCACGCCTTTGTGATCCCTTAGTTAACATATGCAACTCTGGGTATAAATACAAGTACATTTGGAGCCATTGCTACATGGTTACTGTTGCCTTCTTGCCCACGCTTAACATATAGAAGGTAATAGCTGCTGCCCTTTTGAAACAGCTCCAAAAGCCTGTGTGTTGATACCATCCCTGTACCCAAATAAAAAGCTACAATTAGTTTGAAAATGAGCCGAGGCATTCTGAACAAACACCAGCAGATGACAGCAGCTCATTCCCTCCACTCTGATCGCTACACTGACTTTCCAGAAAAAAATGAGTTAAACACAAGGCAGTGATTCTCAGCCAGGATGATGCAACACCCTGCAGTACCTTGAGAGGGTGCCACACAACATTATCCCACTGTTAGGTGAGCAAAAATGGGGCATTTATACATGTGCTCCAGGAGGGGGGTGGGGGATGCTTTAATTAGAGTGGTTCCCCGAGAGCCACTCTAATTAAAGGGCCTGGAGCGTCATGTGTATATGCATTCCCATGCTGAAAATTGGCAATGGGAACTCTTTAAATAAAGCTCAAACGAGCTTTAGTTGAAGCATTCCTCCTGCCATTTTGCAGCACAAGGATGCTGATACACATGACGCTGGAGTCTGCTGGAGCATGGAAAATACAACACTCCTGCAGACTCAATTAATCAAGTCTGCTCCAACATGCTGTACTTACAGTGCATCAGAGTAGCCTTGCTGCATGTGTATAGGTGCCTATGATTCACAAAATAAATACAGATTTCAAATAGGAATCCACAGTGTTAAAAGCATTCTGACCTTTTGTGGCCTTTCAAGTTCTTAGCAACAGAAAAATTGCTCTATTATTTTTCTATAGTAAAAAAAAAAAAAAAAAAAAAAATGGAAAAGGATAAAATGACAGTTCTTAGCTTTTACTGAGGAATGCCTGAGTCTAATGAGGTTAAAAATGACTGATGCAATGTCTTGCTGTTAGTCGTTAGGGGCTCTTTGGAACTGGACCCACAACACTCAGGAGAATACCTCTCACCACAAGAATGGCATTCCTTAAGCAATATTTCCCAGGAACTTTGAAGCTGTCAACCACCAAAGACAAAGCTTCTAAGAGAAGGAGACAGGACTCTCTCAACAGGAGACCTCAGCTTTGAACATAACACTAGAGGAAATTAGAATCACTACAAATCTCATGGCAGAATCAAGCATGCTCCTTCAAAAGCTCTCTCAAAGCTGCAAGTGAAAGAATTAAAGGGAAGAGTAGAAAGCAGAAGAAAGAAAAGAACAGAAGAAGAGGAAAGCAAGAAGAATGAAGAAGGAAGTAAATTAAAGCCAAAAAACCAACCCTAAGTAGTAAATTAGATCTCTGACCTATTGTAGTTATTGCTGCTATAGGGTACTTTTAGAAGGACCTGAATAGACATTAGCATTAATTCAACTTGATGAAAGGCTACATGTACTTTAATGCAAATGAAAGCAATCATTTTTAAATTAAAAATTAATACATATGGTTGAAAGATTGACAAAAGAAAAGAAAATACTTTAGGGAAGCGGGAGGCTTTCCAGGTTTACAGGTTGACCTGCATCTGGCAGTAGATACAGACAGAGGTGGCAAGAAGCCTGGAAGCTTCGTCCTAGCCTTGCTTATATATTTGATGATTCTACAGAGAGGTTTATATCTCAGTGATATTCAATAAATAAAATCCAAAACCACTCCACAGATAATGTTAGGGTTCCCAACTAAGCCCATGAGAACAGGACAGTACAGAGCTATGCCTATCACTCCATCTTTACCTTATCTCACTGTGCTTGGCTATCACAAGAATCTTGTACAAAATCATTCAAGGATATTTTGTCCCATGTGTGCTGTAACACTGACCTGGAGCAGGCATGTGTTGAATTAATGAATAAGCAAGAGCTTTAGCTGCCATTTTCATTGATTTTATGGACTTATATTAAACCCTTTTAAGCATTTGAAGGTTCCTTTGATATGTATTTAATGTTATTTATTTAAATATGCATCAAGAATACTACCCGCTGGTATTATACAGAAACATGGTTCATAGGCATGATACATTACATCAACGAGTAGCATCAATCCCTATTGTTTATTATAATCAGAAGATTCACTAAAATTATTATGAAAATATTACAGCACATGGGGACGCATTTTTCAGCATTGGCTTAAATAAAAGTCAATGATAGCTTTGTCTGAATAAAGAATGAGGAGAATGATCTTGCGGGATTTATATTCACATGAAGAGCACCACCAAAGTCTACAAAATTAAACAAGAGATGCAGGAATACACCATGAATACAAGATGAAGGATTTTCTCCACATTAATTTTCTGTTAATATTGAACAGTTTCAATCTTTTTTGTTTAAAAAAAAATCAAAAAGTATTGATTCACATTATTGATGGCTAGAAAACAATATTTAGAGGTTTGCTTTTTAGAACTGGCTTGTAGGTAAAGTAGATACTGCATCAGAACAATGGTCCAGGGGAATAGCAAGGGTTAAATGATTTCTAAAAGCCTATTTGTCACACAGTTTCACAGCCTTCAAGGAAGACAGGGTGTCAGAGGCCAATAGGCATACACATCCTGGAAAATTAAAAACTTCCAAACTTTAGTTTCATAATAGATAAGTCTGGCTCCAGGGTTACAGTGCCCAGTTGCAAAACACCCTTGGGATTTCCAGTGCAGAATGAAATGACCAAATTAAGGTATGTGCATGTGATGGTTTTATGAAAACAGGACTTTGGCTGACAAAAGAGAATGTGGACAGCACGACAGCCATAAGGAAACCAATCAATGATACCTGGAAATGAAGAGTCATCAGAAGAGAAAGAATACAAAGGGAGGAGTTTTCAGAACAAGTTGGCATCGATTCCTGAACTCCAAGATTGCCGACATTGGCGATCCAAGCACCTCACAGCGGTGTTTATGTACCAGCCAGATGCATCACTCGCTTTGTGTATATTCTGGGGACTAGGAAATATTTTGGGTAATTTGTAATCATCTTGCTTGCTTTGCCTGCATTACTCTTATTATCCACCACTGTGTATCAGTGAAATTTGCCTATTATCAACCAGAGGAGTTGTGGTCGGTCTGAAGATGATGCTATCCCGGAACAAGGCATCAAGGTTGTAAAGCCAGTGCCAACAATTATGGCCAAAGGATTTCATTTCCTGTGTTAAAATTCAGACGTATCAAAGCTTCCAACCAAACTTAATGTTTAAACCATGTCTTAAAATAACCAACTACACCCAAATGGACCTCAACAAAATCTGAAAAAACAAATACTTCTTGGTTTGGAAATGGAACATTCATGCTGAGCCTAAAGCACTTGTCAAGGGCTATCCACAAATGAAAAGGTTCTGGCAATGCACACACAGACTTAGCAAAAACATAATGCTTCACTTAACAGCAGCATGGTACCAACAGCACGGTAGGTAAAACAAGAAAAAGGTACATCATGGTAAAGACACTTTAATTCATAGCTGGGAAAGTGACAAATGAGCTATAACAATAATCTATTTCTGTATGCAGCATAAATATTTAAGTATATTATTATCCATTCCCTATTCTATCTCTAATAAATCCATGTGTAAATGTTTAGTGTCAGGAACATATTTAGTCAGATTACATCCAGCTGTTTCATTTTTAATAGGGATGAGCCAAACAAGTTAAAAAATAATAATTTGAGTATGCTGACATAAATAGAGTAACCCACCTTTTTGTGAGTTGACTTGGCAGTCTAATGCTTAAGTACCAGCCACACAATGCTACCTGGCAGGAAAATCTAGTCCCCATCTCCCAAATGACCCCTTGTCTCTGTGACCACTCACTTCTGTCTCTGCCACCAATCCATCTCTGACTATAGGGCTGATAATATGATCAAGATATATCACTTGGCTTGACAAGTCTTTTTATAGACACACTCAAAAATATTGCATTTCTGCCTGATTTTTTTAACCTTTTGTAACAAGCAACTTTGAAGATTTATATGAGTGAAAGATAAAATGAAAGAGAATATTGGTTTTCCCTCCGCTTGCTTATGCCATACCCAGCACTCTGTTCATACTCAGTTTTATCCTTTCCTTTGTATACAGACCATTTCTCCTGCTGCTTGTGTGGGATTTTCACAAAGCAGCAGATAAAGAAAAAGGCTTTTAGGGTGAGATTCTGCCACCTGGCACTTAGCAGTTCCCTACCCAGCAAGTGGTCTCACTGAAATCAATTAAACTATTTGTGGCACCGGGTACAACTCAACCTGAGCAGGGGTGTAAGACTGCAGGCCTGATAAAATAGGAAAGGGAGTCAATTGACACAGCTGAAGAAATGGAGAAACACTTCAAAAAGAAGCAACATTTTTCATCCATGTGTCTGTTCTTTGGGGTGTGAACTATCTGCATCTGCAACACAGTGATGAGTTATCATTTTTATTAAAAACTCTTGCACCTCTCAACATTTTACCCAAATCTAATCCTGCTAAATATTTTTAAAGCCCTGGTATAACTACCATCACATTAAGTTCTTGCATACTTCAGAGTTTTTATGTTGTGTTGCATGGGAGTTGAAGCAAGAACGCAAAGGGATCCAAAAAGCAATTACCTTCCATCTAGGAGGAGAATGTTGATGTTGATGTTGCAAGGCTTACAGATGGTTACTGGAGAATGCCAGGGAAAAAAAGGCACGCAGAGCTGGAAGAGTAGTTTTCAAAGCTGCAGCTAAATTTCAAACACTGTCATGCAAACGTTTAAATGCTGATTTAAACAAAATTAATGTTTAAACCTTTTATTGTATGGAATTGCTGGCTGTGCATGTATAGACAAGAGCTTAGCTCATTATTCTACATCACTTGACATACTTAGCAACCAAGAAGGGAGGAATACACAAATGAAAAAAGGCTTTTGTTTTGTAAGCTATTCTCATATTGGCCAAATATTTTTAATGGCTCTATGACAGTGGTTCTCAACCTTTTTAGAATGAAGGCACCCCTTGGAAAAAGCAAGCTCTTACTTTTTGCACATTTTTTAATATGGATGACAATAGAGCAACTCTTTCATTGCAAAGACCTCAAAAATACAACACAAGGTCAGAAAGTTTTTAAAATCCATAGCTTTCAAACAGGATCCATGATGCATCTTGTGAATTGTGTGTAGGTGTTTCCACACCTAACAGTGCTAATACTGAATGGTACCCTATAGCACCTTTAAAAAGGATCACATGGCACCCTACCGTTCCTGTAGCACCCTGGTTGAGAATAGTTGCACTATAATGTCAAAAATGATGTTAAACTGATAGGAAAGTCACAAATCCTATTTACAGAGTCAAGCCCTGAAAAGCTATGCAGAAGTAAAATGAGTCCTCATTTCATTTTACCACATAACTAAATTTTTGCAACAACCTTTCCACTTTCTATTTTATATGATTTCCTGGCCTTGCATCTCTAACTTAAATAAGGTAATATTTTCACCGACCTTAAAAAATCAAAACAAAAAAGAAACCCGCACAACACTAAAATGTACGTTAGCTGCAAAAAACAAAAGGCTGATTTGACATACTAAAGTTATAAATGTAACTGAATGCTGTAGGAGCAATTGTCTCTGATGCTGCAGTATTGCCAAACAGTGCTTTCTGCAATAAATTACTGTATTTATGACTTGAACCCATGCAAAAGTATTCAGTGAGTGAAATGATGTTTTCCAGCTCCTAGCTAGAGCGCACCCAGGAATTGTATGCCAAGCTTTGTATAATACAGTCATAGGCTCCTGTTCCTGCTGTTAATTCATCTGGGGCTGTCGCACCATAAATATCAGAGTACCATGTTCAAATTAATAGATTTGTCTTCCATTTAGATATCTGTACCTACACGCAGGGTACACCATGAAATGCACTTTATTTACAGAATGAACTTCTAAAATGCTCTTGCTAACCTCCTATTACCATGCAGTACACAGTTTTTACATGATGAATCTGAATAGTATCTCTGATATACAAAGGGAACATTTATACTACATTTCAGACTTTTTAAACAGCATTCAAATTGGTCTGACTGCTCTATTTGGGTTTCACTGCATCTAATGTTCTATGTAAATGAGTATATACACCAATAAAGGTTTGTTTGGATAACATATTTATTTTTCTTGAATAACATTACTGGATGCTCTCTTTTTTCCCCACTTCAGATGTTCTGACCCCACCTTTTCTTGAGAAGGCCGAATTCTGAGCAGCTTAGTTGTGTTCGGTTTTCAATGCGTTGCCTGTAAGGCTTTTTGATTCCTGCGTGCTGTATCATTGGATATAGCAAATGTTGTCGTTTCAACCCTCTCGGCCCTCATAAAACACACAAAGAAAACAATAAAGTAAGAGCATTTAAAACAAACATGCTCCACAGATAATTCTGCACATGTGAACAGAACAGCGTGTCATTACTCAGGGAACACTCTCATTATAGTCAACTAGCAATTTAACTCTGCTGGAGGAAAACAGGTATATTCAACAGCATTCATCTACCTCTCGCTTGCGCAGCATTTGGGCTCTACTCTGACAGTTCTACCATGAAGACAGCCAAATTCAGAAAAATAAAAGTTAAGATCGAAGAGAAATAAAAATGTAATTCTCACGCAATTGTAACAGAAGAGATCTTTTGCTAAGGGTCTACTTAGGTGCTTTGGACTGGGTGAAGCTACTAGGACAAGAATATAGCAGTTCACGGAACAACTCAATAGTTACGACATAAAACTCATTTGTGCAAAAGATAAAATGGTCTCAGCTGATGATATGAGACTGGAAAAATCTCATATGGGAACCAAGAATCATCATAAACACCGTGGCACTTTCTAGAAGCGAATGCAGGATTTTGGAAACGGGGGGTACGGGGCAACAACCCGTGCTGCAGGAGTGACTGCATTCCCCCGCTCCCAACCTCCTCCCTACCCCCACCCAGGAGGGCAAACTGTGCCACAGGAGTAGCAGTCGGAGACTTTTTTAAGCCCCTGAAGTAGGTAAGAATTCCCTCCTTCCCATCCCTGCTCAGAGGCACATTCCCACCCTCCCCGCCTCACCTGCCACCATCCCTGCCCCTGCTGTCTGGGGGGGAAAGGGAACTCCAGAGCTGCTTCTGCCCCTCTCCAGCCAGGCTGTACAGGAGCCAGGCTCAGCCCAGGACAGCAGCAGCAGCAGCAGGTGGTCTGGTTCCCTCTCCACACACCTGCTCCTGGGCTGGCAAGAAACACCCAGAGGAACCAAGCAAGGACGGAGAAGCCACAGCTACCACTGCTCTGGATCGAGCCTAGTTCCAGCACAGCCTGGCTGGAGCGGGGCGAGAGATCCCCTCACTTCTAAAACATTGGCATCAACAAGCAGGGGAGGGGACAGGGAAGGGCCACTGAGCATGAAGGACGAGGGAGGGGGGGGATTCTTACTTTCTGTGCAGACTTAAAAGTCCCTAGTTGCTGTTCTTGCCACATGGTCAGAAAAGGGGGTTCTGCCACTGGACCCCCCTCTGGCACTTTCTCTTCCAAATGCATGGCATGCTTCTTCAACATGCCTTCTGCAATGTAACAGAGCAAAAGAATACATTTCAAAGAAAAAAAAGCCAAAAAATCCCTACAAAACAAAAATACTACACCGCGCACACAGTTCTCCTACACAGATAATGAGAGAGAAGAGCAGTTGCACGACAGATGTTAATCATGGCTAGGGACAGAAATTACACATCATCTGCTATAAGTGATTGGAAAGCGGTTCAAATCTTTAACACAACAGAAGTTCAGTGCACATACAATGGCCGAAACCAGTTTAAGATAAACCTGGATGGATGTAGTATCAGACCTAACTGATTTAAGTGAAATTGGTTTATTGAACTTCTGTCCCAGATCCCCTCTAAATTCCAGCTAATTCCCAGTCCCATAGTCTCTTAATGCGTTTTCTAAAAGGCACGCAGATACTCTTGCGACAAGGGATAAAAATCTCGATGGAATACAAGAGTTACCAAGAATTTGGCAGAATTCGCTGCCTCAGTGTAGCTGAGCACCTAACCCGAGGAGATCTTGGTCGAGCAACTGAGTGAAGTAGCAATGACACATGAACTCTCTTACGTGGCTTGAATTATCCTAGGGGCAGATAAGCCAAAAGTGGTCAACCTATGGCAAGTGCCACAAGTGGCAAGGACAGCTCTGCATATCTGACGCATAAGGGAACACAATGACAGTTTGGTCGGAGAGCAGGAAACCAAGCAATGATCTGGGCAAGGAGCACAACGCAGGCAGGTGATCAGGGAGGGGAAGGAGATCAAAGTAGGGCTTGGGGAGGAGGATGAGGCTTACCTTGGGGCACACCTGCCAAAAACATTGGCCCCCGAAGTGCTAAGGGATACATGGATTGGATATGAGTGCAGAAGAAAAGGGCAGAGAATGAGATGGAGCAAACTCGCCCATTACAAGTGGTGGGAAGCCATGTCTAAGGAGTCTGTCCAAGTGCTGGATAAAGCAGAGATAGTTCCCCAATTCTCCTGTGTACATTGAACGATTGGTGATTTCACAAGTACAAATAAATTCAGTCAGGCTGCCTCTCCAACTTCCAGTCACCATGTTGGGCCCGAGCGTTGCAGCATGCCTCATCTCGATTAACGGTAGGTCTCAGAACAGCGAGCATCCTTGGCTATCACGACAGCTACAGTGCCAGCCTCCAGGCTGCTCTGAGCAGAGAGCAGCATCTCTAACACCGTACACCTGAACCTGTCAAAGAACTACACACAATGCAGAAGCACCATAGGCTCTCAAATACCCTGTAAACATTTACATGCATTTAATTCACCACAGTGAAGAGTGGTGTAACAAAATCATGGCTTCTCTAAAAGGCATAGCAAGCAATGCCCACAGCACAGTCATATTCATAAGCCTATTCATTGTATTTAAAAATAAATATCTGATCCTGCACCCTCTACAAGATAGTAAAACAGTACTTCAATATACTTTCCATCCCTTAAGTCAAATTCTCCAGGCAGACTTCGAACCTGCTGAATAAAGAGAGGGCAGGCAGGACTAGACTTAGGGAGGGGCACCCCAGTGACTGAACTGAGTTCGCATAGTTTCAGGGAAGGAACGATAACATCTTATATATGTATGCCAGGGTGTTACGGTCTGACATGAATGCAAAGCTGTGTAAATGGTTACCATCATGAGTTAAAGATTCATCAATCCAACAACTTAAAAAAGATTGTTCTGCCCTCAAGAACCCCAATTTCAAATAGAAAATAAATGAGTTTTCTTAAGTCTCCCAGGACACACATTTACTCATTGGTGCAATAGAATCTGATCCCCAACAACTGTGCATCCTGCCATGCCACGGGCATGGCAGGGTGCATGGTTTTGGGATTGGGGATCACAGCCAGTTGCACTGTTACTACTTGCTAGTGCAAAGGGGGCCTAGAATCACAACCCCAGACTCCCCTGAATGAGAAACCTGAAAGCAGAGTGCCCTCAACCCAGCATGAACTGGTTTGGTCCTGGGGCTGGCATCCACAACCAGCAGATTATGGGTCCCAGTCCTGAGATCACAGTGGTGCTGGTCCCAAAGCCCTGTGCAGCAGGTTGTCAGAAAATCTCAAGTGCAGCCCAGCGGCGCACATGTTTTTTAAGGTCCTAGCACCCACAGACCCTGGAATTGGGGAACCTCTCCCTTATCTCAGGAGTCCCCATGGCCAGGATACATCAAGCACCTTGCTCCACAGTTCCTGTGAGCAGTGTGGCAAGGGAAACACCATGCTGGGGTGCCGAGACCCTGGTTCAGCTGATGAGCTCCCCTACTATCAGCACCCTGAAAACACCAGGGTGCAATCCCATGCAGGGCTGCACCATGCTGCTGTCAGCCTTGCAATACCAGGGGAGCTGTCAAACAATCCCTGCCATGCAGCCGGCACCAGGCTGCACGACGGGGCTATCCCACCATACGTTCTATATAAGGTGCGATGGAAAGCAGCCAAAAATGTTACATATATTTTGTTTGAATATTTATGGCTGGTTTCCCATTTTGTAGTTCCATTAAGTGTCTGAACATGTGGCCGGGTTACTAATTCTGGTACAATTAACAGGTTGATCGCATCTTAAGTGTAACGTCTGCCAGAGGCCTTGGAGAGAACTGGATAGTAAGAGGCGATAACGGTACGCTCTCTACAAGATCAAACTTTCCCAAGTCCTACGAACATAGGAAAAAGCCAAATAAAGGTATAACTGTTCAACATGTCCAGTCAGATGCATCTGTGTGCTACCCCCACTCTAAAAAAACTCCCTGCTAGGAAGGCTCTTTTATCCCTGTACCACCTCTCTAGCAATAAGTCTCTCTGCCTCAATTCGGTGCACTGGGGGAAAGGTGGCATGAAAAGAGCATTAAGACCATCTGTGGTGGAGACAGGGGGCACAAAGAGATTTATAGAGCCTTCAGTGCTGGGACAAGCAGCCCAGAGAGATTTATAGGCAGCTTCCCAGTGAGGACAGACAACGTGGAGAGATTTATCAGCACCTTCCCAACAGAGCTGGTACAACGACTCCAACTGCACTTCATCAAGCTGTGAGAGGAGCGGCCTGTCCCAGTCTTCACTGCCAATTCACAGCACCAACCTTTTAAGGGTGCGGCTGCAGCTGTGGCAATTGCAACCTTGATCTTTGCAGGATCTCCAGGTGCCGCTGGATTGAAGACAGCTGCACGATTACCATCAGGAACATATTCTCTGCTAACTACAAAACAATATTTCCCCGAGATGGTTCTGCCAGAAGTTCAGAGTTGCAACGAAGTGTCCCTGAAGCTGTGGAGGAATTTTCAAAGGGAGAAGCTGGCAGAGAGGAATTGGTAAAGAGCCTTTTAAAAGCTGAGGAACAGGAGATTTTGCCAGCTTCCTCCCCAGAAACGTCCTTTGAAAAGATATACAACCAGGAATCTTGAAAAGGCCAAAAAACACACACCACCAATATTTTCTTTCATAGAGATAACTCCATCAGCCAGAGCTAAAAGTTATTCCTGGCAAGTATGCTTAAAGTTTTCAGAGAACAGTCAGAACAATACTGAAGAAAAGGAAATGTCCGCTATTGCCTCTTTTGACTCAAGTTCTGCCTTGCAGCTGTAAGACTGGTTTACTTGGCTTTAGAGTATGCAATAATCAAAGGTCATGAGTTTAAATCCCATACTGCTTCTAGCTCATAGCTAAATCAAGAAGGAGATAGGCAGGCACCAGCATTTGATTGCTTCTGTCAATCACCGTTCCTGTTGAAATGAGAAAAACTGCAACACAGGGTTAACTGGGACACTGGAGCTGGAGCTCCCTCAAAAGAATTGGGAGGAATACAAATAACATTATGCTGCTGATGAGGTGTTTTCTGGTCTCTACAACATGAATTCCCTTTTGCCAACCAGAGACAGGATGTGTTAAACCTCCAGGCACCCAGCAGAGCTCAGCTTGAGTCAGGAATTTAGGGCTTGATCCAACTCCACTGGAGTAATGGACTCCATTTACTTCAGTGGTTCAGGCTGATTGGATGCCATAGCTTTGGGGGTTAGACGCTGCAAGATGATACGCTGGGATTACATAGTATGGCTTGGCCAGAGAAGGTTTAGTTTTTGTCTGGGGAATTTTAAACAAAATTATTAATCAAGGTATTTTTTTTGATAGTCTATTTTACTTTATTGGGCACCAGAATTAAAACAAACACATTCAGACACAAATTACAGCTTCCAGCTCACATCATCACCACAAATACCCTGACATTTGCAAACATTCATAATTACATGCAACGTGCATTTTTATCACTGAACGGATATAGAGATAATTAACTGTTTAAGTAAATATGGATATACAGCTAAGTCCACATGTGAAAAGCTAAAAGCAGTGTAACAGTATTATTGTTAACTCAGTACTACAAAGTGACAGATAGTGACAAAATCCTACAGAAGAAACATAACATGAGAAAAATCATAGCATCTCTCTCTGGTGGTTAAAAAGTCAATTTGTATTTTGTTCATTCAACCTAACCTTGGTAGGTATTATGTTTTAAATATTAATACAGATATAAAACATTAATGAGAAAAATAAATTAAATTTAGACCTCAGGAGGCAATTGTTAACTTTTTATTGCTAAAGTAGGTTTTATTATTTGCTAACGGGTCATCTTCCAAAAACTTCTCATGAGAAAAGCGTTCCTAAAATTCACAAGGCACACAGATATGCTTAACTCTAGCCTTTCTGGTCTACACTGGGACAGCAGACTTGCAAAAGGATACAGTCTAAGGCAGTGGGTCTCAATGTTTTAGGCTCAAGATACCCTTTAAAAGATTGTTCTTAGTTGTCATTTTTTTTTAACTATAGATAAATAATACAGATTTTTCTATTGCAAAGAATTCGGAAAGAACACAAGAGGTCAGAATTTTTTTTAACACTATGAATTCTGGTTCAAAATTGTTGGTTTTCTCTTGTGCATCATGTTTGCCCACCTAACAGTGTTAATGTGCGGTATCCTGTGGCACCCCTGAAAGGATCGCAAGGCACCCCAGGATACCACAGCACCCTGGCTATGAAACATGGGCTCCATCATCATTAGGCAAAGGGACCATGGCAAGAATAGGGCCTACAGTTTTAGCATTAGGCCCCTATCCTTTATAAATCAGTTGAAAATACCTAGTTAAATTCCCTAGCTAAATATTTTTCCAACTATTTGAGTCGGTTTAATAAAAGATATCAGCTTGACAGCCATGGTGTTCTGACATCCCCAATAAATGGGGACCCTGGGATTGGGGAACCTCATCCAGATCCTGAGGCCCTGGCACGCTGGACCCTGAAAAGGATACATATACAGCTGAGATATCTCACATCCCAGTGTATGCAGCTCTGAGACCAGTGCTCTTCCAGGGCTGGTACTCCAAAACAACTAATGTTCATTTAATGATGTGATGAGATCTGATCTCCAATCCTAACAATCATGCTTTCTGTCATGGCACATCTGCATGGCAGGACATGCAATTCTGGAATCAGATTCAAATCATGCCATTACTACGTGCCAACATGGGTGAGACCAGAATCGTAATCCAGACTCTACCTGCACTGGCAAGTTGAACGCCAGGTGTCTGCAGCCCAATGTGAACCAGTACGGTCCTGGGGCTGGGACTGACAATTAGCTGATGGTCAGCCCTTGTTCTCACTGACATTGCAAAATGGATCCGGTGCGGTCCCAGGGCTGAAACTGTCACTTCCAGCCCTGGGACTGCCCCAGAGTCTCAAACTGGCTCCAATGCAGTACCAGGGCTGAGACTGACCATCAGGTGACTGTGGGTACCAGCTCTGGAAGAGCACTGGTCTCAGAGCTGCATACACTGGGATGTGAGAAATCTCAGCTGTATATGTATTCTTTTCAGGGTCCAGCGTGCCAGGGCGTCAGGATCTGGATGAGGTTCCCCAATCCTAGGGTCCCCATTTATTGGGGATGTCAGAACACCATGGCTGTCAAGCTGATATCTTTTATTAAACTAACTCAAATAGTTGGAAAAATAGCTAGGGAATTTAACTAGGTATTTTCAACTGATTTATAACGGTAGTACTAATTTTAAAATCAAAAGAAAGCCAACCTGGATGATTTGGGATTCATTGTTTCATAGTTTGTAGGGTCGGAAGGGACCTTGGCAGATCATCAAGACCAACCCCCTGTCAACAACCCCGGCAAGGTGTTCATCCAGCCTCCTCTTAAAGACCTCCAGGGTAGGAGCCAGCACCACTTCTCTTGGAAGTTGGTTCCAGATCCTAGCCACCCTGACAATGAAGTAATGCCTCCTGATATCTAGTCTGAATCTACCCTCTGCCAGCTTGTGACCATTATTTCTAGTCACTCCTGGTAGTGCTCCGGGGAACAGGGACTCCCCCAATGCCTGCTGGTCCCCTCTGACTAGTTTGTAACAGGACACTAGATCCCCCCTCAGCCTTCTCTTGTGGAGGCTGAACAGGTTCAGGTCCCTTA
>NW_005842001.1:1127370-1167435 GCF_000455745.1 Alligator sinensis
ACCTTGCACTTGTCAGTGTTGAAACCCATCCTGTTCTCATCCGACCACTCCTGTAACCTGTTTAGGTCCGATTCCTCCCTTCTAGCATGCCCACTTGTCCCCACATCTTAGTGTCATCTGCAAATTTGAATAGGGTGCTTTTTACCCCCTCGTCCAAGTCACTGATGAAGATGTTGAACAGTGCGGGTCCAAGGACCGAGTCCTGGGGGACCCCACTGCCCACATCCCTCCAGGTCGAAAATGACCCATTCACCACCACTCTCTGGGTGCGGCCCTCCAGACAGTTAGTGACCCATTTGACTGTGTAGGTGTCGACGCCACAGTCCCCTAGTTTTTAAATGAGAATGGGGTGAGAGACAGTGTCGAAGGCCTTCCTGAAGTCCAGAAAGGCTACGTCCACTGCTACCCCTGCGTCCAAGGATTTTGTGACCTGGTCATAGAAGGCCACCAGGTTGGTCTGACAGGACCTGCCTCTAATGAACCCATGTTGGTTGCCCCTAAGTATAACCTCCCCTGCTGGCCCCTCGTGGACATGCACCAGGATAATTCTCTCAAAAAGCTTACCCAGGATCGAGGTAAGACTAACTGGCCTATAGTTCCCTGGGTCCTCCTTCCTCCCTTTTTTGAAAATGGGGACCACATCAGCCCTTTTCTAGTCCTCTGGCACCACACCAAAGCACCATGAGTGCTTGTAAAGCTGTGCCAAGGGTCCCGCAATGACCTCTGCTAATTCCCTCAGCACTCTGGGGTGGAGATCGTCAGGACCAGCTGATTTAAATACATCTAGTCCCTGCAGAAGTTCCCTGACTAGATCCTCACTGACCCTAGGCCTGGGTGTGCCTCCCCCGGGGCCTGAGGGGGTCCTGGCAGACGGGCTGATCTGGTCCCTATTGAGGAAAATGGAGGCAAAGAAATCGTTAAATAGGTTAGCCTCGTTGTCTGGTGCGACAACCAGATTTCCTAGCGTGTCTTGCGGAGGCCCCACATTACCGGGTACCTTCTTTTTGCCCCCTATGTATTTAAAAAAGGACTTCTTGTTGTACTTAATCTGGGTAGCTAGCCCCCCACTCTTTTTTAATCTCATATTCCTTTGTTTGCTCAGTTCCTTTAACTAGTTAGGAATGATTTTCATTAGGACTGGATGGGCTCTTAAGCTACTTGGAGGAATACTGTATTTTGACTGGATATTTTATCTGAGATTTTTTGTTTAGCATTTTTCTCAACTGTGTGGTGTTTTGGGACTCACAATAATGCCCTATAAAATAATTACACATACACATTCAGCAAAAGAAACCCCAAAACAACTAGAGGGTTTTTTTCCTTACAAAATGTCCTGCGGAAAACAATCATAATGCAGAAACATAGGCAAGGTTACTTTTGAATCTTTTCCACTGCTATCCTCTTAGATGCTATAATATTTGGTTACTGTATGTGAAGTTAACTTGATGTGGACTTCTTCAGAGGTGAATATTTAGGGCCCTTGACCCACCTTTATCTTGATGTTCAAGTGGTACCAAGTGGGAGCTCTCTGCCTTGGATTGCAAAAGATGACCGGGGGAAGTAAACGTTTTTTGGAAAGCCACATTTGCACATTAAGAGAATGATAACTACGTAGGATAAAAGGTTCTGCCAGTACTATGTGGTTACATGTGGGACTCTTGAGAGATCACATACTGACTACTTTTTAAATTCCTCCCTATTTCTCTCCTTTTCCAACTTCTTTTTATTTTATTTTCCTCTTTCATGCATTTCTCCCCAGCCTTCCTTTTTATGTTCCCTTAGCCTTACATTTTCTTCCCCCCCCCGCCCTCTTTTCTGTTCTGTTTTCCCCTCTGCATTTACTTTCTCTGTTTATCCTTGGTTTTTTTTGCAACTCTCCTTCCACCCATGTTCTTTCCTACTTTCTTCCTTCTCCCTTCTCCTTCCCTGTTTTCTCCTTCAGTCCTTTGTTTTCATTTTGCTCTCAATCAGACTAATGTGATCGATTGATTTAAAGGTATGCAGCAGTGCACTCCCTAGCTGCACGGTGCTAAATTGGCAAAGTAAAACCAAACCCGCTTCAGTGCCTCTCCCCATCTGCAAGCAGACACACAGAACTGGTAGCTCAGCTAGTTAAAAACCCAAGCCAAGAAGCCTTCGGATTTGTGTGGAGAGCTTGAAGGATTAGGCCTTATACTTTTTTCCCCCCTCTTTTTTTCCCACTATAGGGGAACAGCAGTTTAATAACCACCACTCTTGGTTCAGCACACTCTGAAACAAAGGGACACGGAAACTTCAGTCGGAGACCAAAGTTGACTCCACGCTATTTTCATTGAGCGTAGCAGTGGTGGCGAGGCTAATGTGTTATCAATCAATTCACTCTTAGTTTCCATGGAAGTCCTCACAGCTGCTTAAAACAGCCTTAAGGAGAAAGCACTTCTGTGCTTTGTCGTATTCCCCCCCACTCCCCTAATGTGTTTATCGCAGACAGCTGGCTTATTTTGCAGTAACTAACTGCTTCACTAGCGCAGAAGATAGTGTCTTCTCATGCCAGACCTCTGAAAAAAAGTCAAGCCTGCTTTTAAACGGAGCTTACAATATCAAGATGGGAGAAGTGCAATAACTCCCCTTGCCTTCCTGGATGTCAAAAGGCTATTATTAATAACACCTTGCTAGGTTTAACAGCTGCTGTAGTCAACTGCTGCCAGCCCCTGCGACAGGGTCAAGAACAACCAAATTCAAGAGATGCTGAGAAGCTAAAATACGGTAACAATAAACATGTTTCTCTGTAATAAATAATTAATTCATTGTGAAGACCTTTTGAGATCCTTGGATTTAAGGTTTCGGGCTGACATTTAAATTATTATGAGAAAAAAAACATATTTATCTATCCAGCGCTTGCTTTGCAGTACACAGTATTTTCTGACGGGGAATGGTTCTTTGGTGATTGTTAAAAGAAATCACAGCGTCTCATTTCTTTTCTATTTTATCCAAAGGTTTTTTCCATTTATATTTGGTATTGCTCTGCCCTGCTACGGCATGACATTTAATTATGGATTCTCAAGAAACCTTTCCCTCCATGTCAAAAAGTACCTTTTCCACAAGGGTGCTGACAAAATGACAGCAGGTCCCTTTGGCTCTGCATGTCTGTCTACCATTAAATCTGGAGTTAATGTAAGCAAACCCTGTCAGCTGTCAGGATAAACAATTTCACCTCCCATCCCTCCCTTCCCTATTGGAAACCTGCTATCTTAGACAGTTCACAAAGGTCTGAACCTCCTGGTGGCCTTTTGTCATCAAGCTGATCTGGATCAACCAATCTATATACACTGCGTTTTTGCTCTATGAAATAATAGCGTCCACTTCACATGGCAGTTACAGCTGGATGTTCATCAGCAGCACTAAGAAAGCTATTTTAAAAAATACTCACAATTAAAAACACAAGCAAAAGTTTGATTTACACCTACAAACAGGAGGTTTGATCCAGGAAACTCCAAAACACAATCCACCCTGTTTCATGAGGCTTCTGCCATGCCTTAAGGGTGGTCCACTGCCCAGGGCACCATGAGTAGGGGGCATCACACACACACACACACACACACACACACACAGAGTAGCACTCTCCCCACCCCAGCCTGCCTCCTACCTCCAACTGCTGCTAGAGAGGAACCACGCCAGGCAAGGATGGGCGAGATGGCACCTTTTCCAGTCCTCCCACCTTGCTCGCACACAGCGGCAATAGTGCATGCCTGGTGCACCATGCTGCTCTGCCTGCCCACTGAACTGCACCCCACAGCCCTGCCCTCCTGCAGCAGCGCTAACTTGGGGGGGGGGCACCAACATACCAGTTTGCCCAGTTTGCCATTTTCCCTAAGGTGGGCTCTGCAAAGATACGTCTATCTTGGTGACCCCTTGAACACCTAAACATGGCTAGGTTCATTCAACATATGAAAAAGCTCAAAACCCAATGAATTTTTGCTTTAATTATGCATCCGTCTAGCAGGTTACATTGGGCAAGTTACATTACTAGAAATATTCCTTTTTTGAATAGATGCTTGGAGTTTTTTTAAGACAGGGTGTTGCATTGGCATAATAATCTTAGGGACATGTTTTTCTTAGGAAGGTTCATGCTTGAATACAGTTAAATATAACTGGAATACTTATTTAAATTTCAAAATGCAGTGAACTTATGTGATATAGAATAATAAGAGCCTCAACTCAGTGGTTCTATCTATTCTTATGCTACTGATTAAATGTTGAGGGGCATATAATTTAAAGAGTCATGGTAATTAGGGAAAAAAGTATTTGCCGTGTCACTTATATAATGCATATTTAAGTCATCACCGGTACTTGAGACTGTGACCCTGACATTTTCTAAAAACAAATATGTCAAGCAAGAGAGTATGTAAAGTTGCTGAAAATGTCCCACTTGCCTGATCTAAAAGACATTATTTCACTGGTCAGTTTTCTGGGATTCATTATTTAAATTTGTGCAATAATCTACTCTCTTTCTCTCTTTCAGGGGAAGAATGCCTAACCTATACAGTACCTAAATGATATCCATTATTATTATTATTGTTAATAATAACAACATTTCAGTTTTGGTTCAAAATTCACTTATTTTCATCGCTGACTGGACCTACATGGCAGAAGCCAAAACCTAAAAAAACCTGCCATTGCTTCCATGTTTGTAAGGTTTCTCAGGACCAGAAAAATGTAGCACGAGGGGAAGAGTGTTATAAACAGCTTACCAGAAAGCTCAGTTTTGAAAAATTTGTGCCTTCCTAGATATACTAATAGTTTCATTTGGGCATCTCAATAAACAGATGCTTGCTCACAAAATATTTTTAAATCTAATTTATAAATTTGCCAGTGTTTAAAACTTGATACTAACAATTTTTCAGCTGCTTTGGTGTTTTATTGTAAAACAGGTTTATTCACAACCACTAATACTTGCTTATATTTACAATTCTAGCCCCTGAGCTGATGAGTCGCAATGGTTAAGTGTGCCATAAAGCTTCCATGCCGTATTGTACTTAGTTATGCTGTATTCTCCATTTATCTTGTCTACAAAAGCTGCAGCATGTGAAATAATATGTATTAAAAGGAAGAAAAAAAAATCACAATTTTAATTAGTTCCTATTGTTGAAATAAATATAAGATCATTAATTTATTCACATGCACTTATGTGTACATATTTACACACACACGCTTATGGGTACGCATACATAGACACATATATTATGTACACCCACATTCATATATATTTGAGTTCTAAAAAATTGGGGGGTTTTCACAGAAACTGCTGTAACTTTAACAACATGGCAGCTCTGTAAACAGTGTGACAAATTAAAGACTGAGGAATTTTTTTTTTTTAAATGATCAATAAAGCAGACTGTGGTATGGCTTACGTGGCACTGCTATTTACTAAATGCTGTACCTTTTTTAAAATTTTTCTTCTACTCCACTTAGAAAACCAGGTAATCAAGAGACAATCAACAAGAAAATAAATGCATGCTTTTAACCAAACAGCAGACAGAATGAAACGAAAGCAGTACATGGTTGAAATGGAAGTATGTGAAAACTGGGCATATTTAATGATCACCAATTTGGATTCTTATAAATTCGGAAAGGTATCATATTAACTGCTATGGTGTCTAGGTACCAATGTCTACAGTAAACTGGCCCATATATTTATTTCCATTTTTACCTAGCCTATATTCTTCTAGGTCCTACAGCTATTACTGATAATATCTGCTGCAGTTCCTCCCGGAATACCCATCTCTACCCTCAGATTCACCAATGCACCTTGTCTTTTTTAAGTGCATCCAATACATTCAAATGCTGCAATTAGATCCAAACAGAAAGACCCTTACGGCCATGCAGCATTCCACAAAACGACTGGAGCTCTGCATGAGATCTGATCTCAAAATTATAGCTTGGGAGAGAAACTCTTTATGGTACAGACTTTCTATTGTGTCCAGCACAGTGCAAAGCACAACAACAGTACAATTAATTATAGTAAATTAATTCACTAGAATAGTCAAGTAGGTAAATTAAGAAACAAAAGATTTATGGGTAGATCATGAATGCTGAGCCCTCATCTTGCTGCTGCGATAGATCTCCAGGGTGGAGCTGCCAGTGTCACAAAGCAACTTCTACCATCCTGCTTATCAAGGGTTTTTGTTTCCTGCCAGACAACTCAGCCAAAGGCTTTGGTGCTCACTTTAGGGAAATGTGCTCAGTCAGTCTCCCAGCATGAGGGTGAGGCGCTGTGACAGCAAGTGCCAAAGTAGGAAAGGAGAAACCAGAATAAAAATGACGGGGTTCTGAGTCAGAAAACAGAGCTGCAATATCAGACTGTGACACCTAGAGACTGTTAACACAAGATACAGCTGAAAGGTCCTAAATGATTTTCTAAAGCAACTGGAGGAGTCCTGTATCAAATGCACTTACAGCTCAAGCACCACCTGCTGGCTCAGTTCTGAATCTCCAGAATCAGTCTGCACTGAAACTTTTACAACTTTTACTGTTGCATGCTTGATACGTTAAGGCAGACAGATGGGATTGTCATTCACTTCAACCTGCTTTTGAATTCAAAGACTCTCAGATCTACTTTAGAAATTATCTGAAAAGAGCCCGAACCATATGGACAGTGAGAAAGCACTACTTTCTATTGCCATAGATTAGCCAGAAGTGGTAGCATTTTGTTTTATAATGGAAAAACAATTAGTTCAGGACTTCACTGTCGGGCAAAACCCCTGCCTCTATATTACATGGAAGGCAGGCACACATTGGGGTGATGAGATGGTACCACCTATTAAAGTGATGGAGTACCATATGATGGTGTATTATACCTACTGCAAAAAGCTGTGAATGATGAAAATAGGTACAAAGCCAGGAAAGTACATAACTCATCCCCTGGCTTAGCATGATAAAAGTCCACCAGGCTTTGGGGCCATGAGGGAAGAAGGCAATCTGTAATGGAGTTGTCAGCCAAGGAAATAGCAAGTCCTCATCAGAGTAAAGAGCACCTTTCCCACCTGAGTGATCAGAGAAAGGGAAGACTGAGGAACATCACGAGTCCAGTTTGCCTTTGCATCTATGAAATCCAGGTACCCCGCAGGGCTCCAAGTCCCTGGAGTGTCCTGGATCAGGGTTTGGCTCTCTACACTTATGGCTCAGTATGATTTAACCCTCTATTTTAAAAACAAAGCGAATGCAGAAAATTCTTCCATATAAAACTTAGTGTCCCCTTGCAGTTGAGGCATTACTCTTAGCAACTCCAGGGAAAAATATATGAATTTGGTTAAAGGGTGAACTGATTCTTTATCCACTGGAAGAGTTTAACCCTTGCTAAAAAGTACCTTATTTGAGAAAAGAACACTATTCCCACATTTTGCCGTCCCTAGGAATCCTTCTTAAGAAACTTTTAAATTTGATACAAAGCAGTGTTTCATCATTTGTAAAAGGAGACTCAGCTCAGTGTATTAGAGTTGTCTGATTTTAAGCAAACTATTCCCCCTGCCCCCATATTTTTAAGTGACATTTGTTTCCCCCCGCTCCACAAAAACACAGCTTTTTTTCTTGAGCTTGGAGACTTTCCACATGGCGTACAATTGATCACATACAGTGCAGAACTGGTGCCATTTAGTCACGTTAAAAAAAGGGGAAAGAAAAAAAAGGAAAAGCACAATTTGCCTCAAATAACCGCTTCTTTTAAAACTCATTAGTACATTTCCTCCTATAAACATACATTAAAATAAACTCTCTGCAGCACTTACAGGCATGGCCTCAAAGTATAACTGCAAGAAGTATCTTAGGCCTTCATTGACGGGGTATCCTAGGCAACCAAGTAACGGCTAAAGCACCACAGTGTTTGTTTAAAACGTGATGTGGAAAGCAAGCAGAAGGGCTTCATTTCGGAGAAAATTCCTTTTCAATGTTAGTGTTTCACAGTATTAAGTGGCGCTGTTTTCCCTGGTATAGTTTAGTCGTCTAGCCACTTCCATTATTTACCCCTATTTTCAGAGATTTGTAACTTGGCTGGAAAAATTTGTTCCTGATAAAAACATGGCACAAGAGGGTCGGGTTCAGCTGAATTTTTTGTTGTTGTTTACAAACTATGAATAAATAACTAAGGGATCTTGAACTTTTTAAGGAAAAAAATTCTAAAAAAAAAAAAATTAAATAGCCGTCGATCCTAAAAAACCCCCCTGCAAACTATTAGATCACAGAAAGTTAAGTAGACGAACAGCGAGCTCACACTGTTTAACTGTCTTTTACATTCTGATGAATACACATTAAATAGGCAGGATATTCAAATTTGGTGATTAAGTCTCATCTAAAGCAGTAGTGACTTTTCATTAATAGCTTTGTGACATGCTCTGAGCCTGTCCATGCTCACTTACCCATGAAACTTAACACAGTTTCATGGGTAAGTAATATGGGCCAAAGGAAAAGCTAATTTGGTATGGTAAGGAGAATATATACTTCTGCCTATGGTGTCTTGGAAGAGTATGGGCCAGATTTACAAAGCTAACTTAAAAAAAAATCACAAAGATAATGTGATTTGAAAACATTCCTGGGCAATAGAAGGGAAGTGCCCAATTTACTTCGGCACTTTTGTAAACCTCAACAGGTTTCCACTTCATCTCTAAAGTTCCTGAATACCTTGATAATTGGGCTCCTTGTTGACTGGGCTTTTTGGCCCTTTAATCATACCTATTATTTGCAGTCTAAAAGTCTGAGAGGCCCTGGCCGGGAGTACCCCAGCTGTCAAGCTCAGCTCCAGGAAGCCAAGGGCCCCAGATGAAAGGAGTCCTGCCACTGACTCACTCCAAGTGGGTCCTCCCATAGGGGACACAAGCCACAGCTGGGAGGCGAGTCCCATCGCTGATTGGCTGGGCATGCCCCACAGCAGTGTCAAAAGAATGGCAGAATTGATGAGAGGGGTCCTTGGGATGCCAGATGAAGCCACAAATGTCAGAAGAGGGTTCAAGGCAGCCAAACTGCCTACGTTTCTATATTTTTGTAAAAGAAGGACTGTTGGAGACTCCAGGCATGAGTTCTGGGAGATATTGTTAATACGCTCCAAGGCTGGCATGACAATCAAAGGGCAATCAATGCAGCAAGTAGAGCCCAGGTCCAGTGGGACCATGGAATGGAGACCTGTGGCAGGAGAGTAGGAGTGGAGGAGCTCCCAATCCAGGCCGCATCAGGGTCCTGCCAAACAGCACTCAGGAACAGTGTGCCTGATAATGGATGGCCCTGGCTTGGTGAGCATTGTCTCCTGCTGGGGCAGAATTCTATATTTTTTTCCATCAAGTCGTAGTGGGCAAGCACCTCAGCTGGGAATGGTCCTTCCCAGACAACCAGGCCAGACAGCAGGCATTGTCACATATGGGCTGGACAAATGGACTGTAAGGTGGATAGATAGAGGGCTGCACTGTCGGGCTCAATGGGTAGTGATCAATGGCTTGTGGTCTAATTGGCAGCCAGTATAAAATGGAGTGTCCCAGGGGTTGGTCCTGCACCCTCCTCTCCATCCCCCCTACAAAAAGGATGTGGACAAGTTGGAGAGAGTCCAACGGAAGGCAGTGAAAATGGTTAGGGGGCTGGAGCACGTGACTTATGAGGAGAGGCTGAGAGAACTGAGCTTATTTAGTCTGCAGAAAAGACGACTAACGGGGGATTTGATAGCTGCTTTTAAACTACCTGAAGGGTGGTTCCAAAGAAGATGGATCTAGACTGTTCTCAGTGGTGGCAGATGACAGAACAAGGAGCAACAGTCTCAAGTTGCAGCAAGAGGAGTTTATGTTGGATATTACGAAGTATTTTCTCACTAGGAGGGTAATAAAATACTGGAACAGGTTACCAGGAGTTGTGGTGGAAGCTCCATCCTGGGAGGTTTTCAAAACCTGGCTAGAAAAAGCTTCGGCTGGAATGATCTAGTTGGGGACGGTTCTGCTTTGAGCAGGGGGTTGGACTAGATGACCTCTTGGGGTCCCTTCCAACCCTAACTTTCTATGATTCTACCTGAAGGGTGGGTCCAAAGAGGATGGAGCTAGACTATTCTCAGTGGTGGCAGATGACAGAAAAAAAGTTGCAGCAAGGGAAACTTAGGTTAGATACTAGGAAAAATGTTATCACAAGGAAGGTAGTAAAACACTGGAACAGGTTACCCAGAGAGGTTGTGGAATCTCCATCCTTCGAGGTTTTCAAGACAAAGCCTTGGCTAGGATGATACAGTTGAGGATGATTCTGCTTTGAGCTGGGGGTTGGACTAAATTACCTCCTAAGGTTCCTTCCAACCCTAATTCTCTATGATTCTAATTTTCCAAGAATGGGTGGGTGGATCTTGTTTCTTTGACAGCAGCCCTGGTTGAGCAGGGAGGTGGCAGGCATCTCACAAAACATCCCAATTGATTCTGAGATCTCCAGATCTCAACACAACCCTCTTCTTGGACTCAGTAGAGCAGATGGATGTTCTGCTAAGGATAAAAGGACAGAAGGATGATATGATACTATCTAGGAATGAAGACAAGTTGCAACTTTAAGACAAGGCAGGATTTTGAAGACAAGTCAGACACTCCTGTTGATGGTGTCTATTGACATCAATGTTAACCAAAGCTGTGTCTTTTAATAATTTATTGAAGAATTGGAGTATTTACAAGAGAGAAGGGCCTGGGTGGTCTATTCAGAGATCTTCTGGTCCAAACAGTAAAGGAAGACGGATGGAAGAATATAACAGAGGTGAACTGTTAGCTCAGTACAATAGGAACATACTGTCTGGATGGCCTCAATACCAGAAACAGACAATCTACTAGGGTGACAAACCAGCAAAGTTAGCTGGGAGGGCATTAGATGAATGATAAAAGGGGTGGGCATTAGGAGGTTAAATGCAGTACTAATTCTCAAACAGACAATTTATACTCAAGGTGTCACAAACACAATGAATCAAATTATCAAGGGATGCAAAAGAACAAATTATTTAATTGCCTATATGTTAATGCTAGAAGTCAATAATAAATAAAAGGAATTAGAAATGCTCACATATGAGAAGACATTAGACATTAGGCATAATTAAAATAACTGAAACCTGCCAAGAGAATCTATAATTTGTAGGTTAAAATTCAAAGAATACAAACTATTCAGGGGAAAGAAAAACAAGTGGGAAATACAAAAGTTATAATTGTTATCAAAATATACCATTATCTGCTTCAGAATTAATCAAAGAATGATAGGGCTGGAAAGGACCTCAGAAGTCATGTAGACTGACCTCTTAATAGATGCAGGATTCCCTGTTCTTAACCCAACCTAGACAGATGCTTATCCAGCCTCTTTGGCTAGGGACAGACATTATACATAAACCGGTTTAAGCAATCAGAAACTGGTTTAAACCTGTAACAGAACAGACATTCAGTGTACATAAACCATTTTGAAAATGGCTGAAACTGGTTTGAGATAAACCTGGTTGAATGTCAGACTTAACTGATTTGGCTCAAACCAGTTTATGCAATGTCTGTCCCAGATTCCTTGCTGGTTTCAGTTAAATCAGAGACCCTCAGCATCACAGCATGCTCTCTGGGCTGGGCTCTGCTCCACAGAGCTGGGCTGGCCCATCCCCTCTACTCTCTAGCCAGAACAGAGATGGGGCATGGCCAGACACTGGCCTGCCATGACCCCTGAGGCAAATTCCTCCTTCTGTCCCCTCTCTCCCCTGCTGCAAATCCTGTGGGCCTCCACAGCTTTCCTGTAGCCAGGCAGAGATGAAGTTAATTCCTCCCTCTGTCCAGCTTGTCTGCAGCCAGGGAGGGGATTAATTCCACAGCAGGTCCTGGAGTGGGCATGAGGCAAAACCTGCACCTGTGAGCCCAGAGCTACAGGACCAGACTGAGGGGTGGGAAGAGTTGGCAAAGACCTGGCAATCCTCACACATATGTTGGAGATGGAGTTAAGGGAAGTTGCAGACAGCTTCTGGCTGGAAGTTGCAGACCAAAGAATGCAGAGAGCTACATTTACATTAGAAAGTAGAACCGGTAACACCTAAACAAAGCCTTTCTGAATGCCTCGTTGTAAGGAGACACTCTGCCCTCAGGATTAGTAAGACTTATGCAAGGCTTTCTCTTGTCTTCCTGCTTTACATTTTAAGTTAAACTAAGTTGTCTATGCTGTGTTTTACTGGGCTATATCTTAGCTTAAGTGAAGATTTTTTGTTGTTCCCTGTTGTATGCTTTGCAAGTTGCTGTGTTCAACACATGCTTGCTTCAGAGAAAGGACTTTTTTCCCATCCCCACTCCGCAGTCTGGCAGCAGCTCCCACCTCCCCCCAACTCCCCTGGGCTGGTAGCTGGCATCCTGTGTGTCCTGCTAACCCAAGCTGGTGCCTGGCCATGCTCCATCCGCTCCAGCAGGGAGGGGTGAGAGCCTTGGAGGGTGTCTCTCTTCCCTCCTCTTTGGCAGTGGCTGGCAGGCACACTTTAGCGCCCCCCGGCTTCTGGCTTGAGCCACTGCAGGCACCTGCCTGCATTTCCTGGTTTAACAGAGAATGTCTGTCTAGTTATTAATCAGCTTAAACTGTGCAGTTTAGACTAACCTGCAAAGAGTGAATCAATTCAGGCTCAGGTTTTTTGAATGTCTGTCCCTAGCCTGCTTGGGACCATAAGGGAGATTCCACAACTTTCCGAAGCAGTTTCCACTATTGCCCTACTGTTGTTTATGGTTAGGAGGTTTTTCCTTATAATTAATTTAATTCTGCTTTGCTGTCATATAAACTCATTAGCTCTTGTCCTGTTTCCTACCAATGATTCAGATGCACAAAACCTGGAATAAAGACGGATCAAATTTCTAACTGTGTTAAAGCACAAAATGCAATGCCATCGAAGCTCAGTTACAGACCACCAAATCAGACTAGAGAACAAGATGAATGGCGCATTAATGTATCTATAATATGGAGAAAGAAAATAGCATTATCCTTCAGTCTGGAGGACATGCACTGCATGTCTTATGCTATCATTAGTAAAATGTCCTTGTAGTTTCCAAATATTATAGATGATATTGGAAAAAAAGCAATGATTCCCCACACAGAGTTCTACATTACCCATCATCCTGAGAGATGAAGATAAATTGATCACTGAATTAAAAGTTAGCAGTTGCCTTGGTGCAAGTGATCATGACCTGGTTGTATTTATTATGTAGGCAAAACAGGCTCCCAACTAGTAGAACATAATCTCAGAATCTTACTCTGCCTCTAAGACAACTCACCCGGATCCCTGGGTGAAATCCAGACCGCAGGGCTCCCTGCAGGAGACACAGAGGGCTTAACACAGTTATCAGTCACTCTCTGCCGCCGACATACATCCCTAACAGGGCTATGCACCCCAGGTTTCAGCACCAAGCCCTGGCCCCACTCACTCCACCCTCAAATTTCCAGCCCTTCTGGGAGCCCTGCAGCTCTGCTGGCTGAATTCAGCTCACAGGAAATACATTTGACACTCCTGCATCTACTTTTTTACCACTGATAGCCTCTTCTCTCAGGAATCTGATCATATTCCCCTCAGAAAGGCATGTCATTTTTGTAACACATCATCTTAGCCTTAAGCTTGTCACAAAACAAGCAGTGAGCAGAAGGAGGATCCTTCCATTAACTATTTTTCAGGGACGAGTAGGGTAAAATAGGATCACGCTTTGGCACATAATAGAAAGAAAAGGATCTGGCCGTTAATACAGACCACTCAACGTGGTTATTTGAATTGTAGGTCTTCTCAAACAAACTTGATACAGATTTTTCTGCTATCATAGTTTTACTGAATAAAGGTAGGCATGTTGACACAACAGACCTTTGTAAGATGTCTGACTGTACCACTGTACAGAATTCATATAGTACTTATTAAATGGAATAAAAACTGCTAAGCTAATAGAGCTCAAAGTGCAATTCTTAATGTGGAATTATCACCAGTGGGAGGTGACTCTAGTATTGGACCAAGAACAGATCCCTTGGAAACTCATTAAAGGATACCTTTATTAATAATCTAGATAGCAATCATTGCTAGTAAAGTTTCTAGGTTAGACAAAGACTGTTAGAGCAGCAAATAAAGCAACGCATAATTTATACAAAATAATCTGAACCATTCGGGTCATGGGAACAAGCATCCACTGTAATACAGCTAACTGCAAAATCATATACACAGGAGCAAGGAATGTAGACCACTCCTACAGGATGGGAAACTGTATTCCAGGAAGCTGCATGTCTGAAAAGGAATTAAAGGTCATGATGTAGGATCAAGTGAACATAAGCTGCTAGTGCCTAAGAAGACTGATGCGACTCACGCAAGCATGAACAGGAATGTCAAATCAGAGTAGAGAGGTGCATTACCTTTACGTACCACACTGATGAAACCAGTCCTAGAATGCATCTCCCAGTTCCAGTGCCCCACTTCACAAACCATGTCGGAAAGTTGGGAGAATGCTCAAAGAGCTACCCCATCCCATGCCTCTTTTTGGATATTACTGAACTGACACGTTCAAAGATGAAATCTATCCTCAGTTTAAAGTCATCTCCAGAACAAATATCTTGTCTTCTTTGGCTTACAACTCATGACATATTCAAAAACAGCCTTCCTAGGAACAAATACACCCACATGTCCCACAAAATAGTTATCCATACCCAGCATCATTCTGGGACACTTAAAAAGGCACACAATTATGAACTTGAACATGCATCATTGTAGCAAAAAAAAAAAAAAAAGAGAGAGAGAGGATGCATTAAGTGTTTTAACTTGTTCTCGTTAAGAGCTGTAGTAGCATTAATACAGTACTTGGTATTTATATAGTTATTTTTAGCCTTCAATTTTAAATCCTGCACAGACAACAGGAAAATCTAGTACAATATAAAAACTGGTTATGATTTCACCATGTTTAAACCCAGTAAGCTGGCATGACCCCTTCAGAGCTGTTCAGATGTTAGTAATATATTTATGACTCCCACTTCTCTAATGAAGCAAGCACAAATGTCTTATTTCTACCTCTCTAGACTGTCCATAGCTTCATCCTAACCTGTATATCCAACCTCAGTCATTATTCAGATCTTATTTGTGCTGCTGTAACCCTGCTGACCTCAATAGAATCCTTCCTGATTTATAACAGCAGGCGGGAGCAGGAACAACCTTGTCCAAATCCTTAGCTGGTATAATTCAGCATAGATCCATTATTTTCAATGGAGCATGATTTACCCCCGCTGAGGATATGGCTTCTAATCTCTGGCTAAATAACATCCCACCCATTCCAGTCAGGCATGGTGCCAATCTTAACCACCCATTTGCCTGTTTCTGCCACAATCAGCTCTACTTTTTTCATGATGCCTCTAAAAAATGGAATACCCTGCCAAGTCACTGCTGTTTCATTATTCACTTCCCTCTTTTTAAATCTCTCTCATTTGCAATTAGTATTTTTAAAATAAGTCTCATCTATAATCTAGGTGCCTTTCCCATAAAAAAGTCACATTTCAACCTTTAACCAGCAGCTATTCCTTAAATACATGCCAAAAATAAATACTGACTAGGAACTGAATCAAAACAGAATCACTGCCTTCCACCTGTCTTGCCACTAAATTTCAGCAAATTTCATATGCCTTTCCTTCACCAAAACCTGGGTGATAATGGACCTTGAAGCAAGCTCTAAAGGTAGGGTGAACTTACCAGATAATGCAGGAGTCATTTCTAAAGATGGAGGGCACCTTTGGGGGAAAAAATTTAGTGCTGGTAGCCTCTTTCAAATAATCCTATAAGATTCTGGTTTGAGCGACAAGTCAAGCAGATCACTGGAACCTGAGAGTTGCCCTGTTATGATCTTCTAAAGAGGAGATATTAGTGTGAAAGACTTAACCGATCAAGCTTCAACATGTCCAGGGGCCTGAGAATCCTCAATTCCAATTGGTGGAGCAAATCCACCAATCAGAAACAAGACAGGGGAAAGCGGGCGCTGCCCCTTTCCTCAAGGGAGGGGGAGAGGAGCTCCCTGACCAGACTGTGGACTGCAGCATGGCAGGTTCGCTGGGCTTCAGGGGCAGCCAAAGCATATAAAAGAAGAGCATGCTCAGCACGCTCAGGAGAGACGCAGTGAGGGACGGTGAGGAGAAAGGGGTTCTGGAGATGACTGTCCTTGGGACCCTGCCTGATCCCTGGCTCTAGGCCAAGTAACCTTAGTCCCACAGTGCGGCTCTGCATGACACTAAAAGAGCTCTGGTGCCCAGAGCAGGGTCCAGGAAAGGGAAGGACCCCCGGTGTGAGGCTGAGGAACCGGAGCCAGTAAGGACTTGGCTCCTGTAGGAGTGACCTGGGTGCCCAGTGTGGGGCAACAGATCATCGAGAGGAGCCGGAGACACTGCCGGAGAGAGGCCCTCGTGGGACTGACCACCTGGGGACAAGCTTTGGCTGCTTCAGAGCGGGAGCATGAGTTGCTGGGGAAGTGGGTCCCGCAGGGGAGGTGAGCTTGGGAGAGGTTTCTGCAACCTCCACCCTCCTGCATTGTGGGAGTGGGCACGTCCACATCCTGGGGCCTTAAAAGAGAGGTGCTCTAGGGAACACCCCATGGGGTACCGAGTGCACCCCCATATTCTGTGATTGATGTTGCTTCATACTATAGAGGGTAATATAGTTATGGGTACTCCTTAAGGGGTTTATCCATCTTCATTACCTATATGTGTTTATTGCCTATTATTGGAACTTACCTGTAACGTTGCTTGTCTATATCTATTGCATTGGTACCTCAACTTACCTGGGTTTATCTAACTTGATGCTTATATGCATTCATTGTGTCGATGCCTTGACTTACCTGTTCCAGAGTGTTAATGTTCATTCTGTGCAGGGGGGTTAATTATTGCCTATGCTGTGAATAACCCAGTTTATGTTTTGTAGTCCCTCACAGTGGTGTTGATTGCAGATTATAGTATATGGTGTCCCACAGTAATTCTACTGTAAATATTTAATGTCTCTTATTCATATTTATTTTTGTGTAGCAATACATTTGTATATAGTTAAGCACTTTGTCTCGGCCTGGCTCTACAAACAAAAGAGGGAACTGCTCCTAGGTGGCAGGCCCTCTCACAGCACTCTTGCCTAACCACACTGTCCGTTCCACTTGCAGACAGGGCACACCTAGTGGCAATGCGCAGGGGGTGCATGTGCACCCCCTGAGAGTGCTGGTGCGCCCCCTGAGAGGCCACACTCTCTGCTTAGGTGACAGGCAGGGGGGAGGTGGGAGTGCCAGTGCCCCCCCATACAAGCGCCAGCTGGGGAATAGGGGTGCCAGGTGAAGTGCCGTTAAACTTCCAGGATTGTCATGGCCACTTTCAGGAGGGTCTCACTTCCCAGTCAGTGGCCCCATCAGCAAGATTGGCTGCGGGGGTACCCCCCCCCCCCGGTTGCTGGGGGGACATGTGCCCCCCCCCCGACTCAGGTGGCACTAGTCGCCGATGGGCAAACCCCTGGGTGTACCCGGGCTACAGTAGAAAAAAGTAAACCAAATTGATCATATCTGATCCATTTTATCTGCAAAACTGATCCTTTTGACCTCAAAAAACCACCATATTCCCAGACTTTAGCCATGTTATTTAGCCCACTTAGACAACATAATAAATAACCATAAAAACCCACAGCTGCTACCACCTAGACAGTGTAATAACAGTCTACAAAAAGCACTTTATGCAGTCTACCTATTTAATCCCCAGCACGATACTTTTCTCTCTCTCACACATGCACACAAGCATACACCCACACACACAGAATCATTTTTTCTGCAATGCTCACAAGTGGATCAATAAATTACAATGACTATTAAAATGGAGACCAATATTTTCTGCTTCACCAAGCTTCTGTTCATCGTCATCCCAAGGTGGTTAGAGATCTTAGATTCTCAGGTCAATTTTGCACTGCCTGTAGTCTTGGCACCACTTTAAGCAGCCAGAAGGCTGGTTTAACTTACACCACCTGGTCCTCACCCCAAAAAGTGCATGCCATATTCCAACCACAGGCCCTCCCAGCCCCTTTGTGCTCTAACGTGCCTCCTATGTTTAGACCCAAGGGTAATCTAGAGGATGATTATACTGGATGCTTATCACATGAGTTCTCACACCAGGGAATTTCTCAACTGGTCAAACTTGGATGCTTTTCAATGGGCATCACAGAAGATGGAACAAAATGATGAACTGGACCTCAAAATATTCTACTGAGCCACCAAGATGTGCACATCCCCTAAACTCAATCTCCCACATAATCATAATTCCCATTTTCAATGCATTCCTTGTCGTCTTTCATTTGTCAAATATTGTCAAAATTTGAGATGTCAGTCTATTAGGGTAGGAACCTTGCATTTGGTTCTGCAAAGGAGGTTTGGGTACATTAACCCCACTCCCCGCCCCCCCAAACAAAAACCCAAACAAAAACCCAATAAGTTGTTATAACAAAAAGCTAATACTTTCTAAAATTACCCATTCCTTTTCATTTACATACAACACAACACAAATTGAATGTTTAACGGGAAAATGACACTTTTGGGAGGGAAAAAAAAATCACTTTCTCCATCATCGTGCATTTTCTTTTTGCCTATCTGCCTTCAATGAAGGGTTCAGATATACTTTTTCTTGATTCCTTCTTGTCTAGTTCTGCTGCAACAGTAATGCTGTTTCAAAATCTTGGCTTTTTATTTAACTAGCAAAAGTTATATAAAACCACCACACTGCAGAACGTACAAGAAGAAAAAGAACTTTGAAATTGTTATTCCTTTAAGAAGACTGCCTAATAATAATGCTGTTTAAATTATGCATGGAGCACTGCATTCTTCCAGAGAAGCACATTTATTATCTCCTGAGATTTGGTGCATTAGATAGTAGATTGGAATATGTGAATATTCTGTTATAAATTTCCAGTGTAAAAGTGCTCCAGGAGATGGTAACAGCTCCATACAGTATCTGTTAGTGGAGGATATTTGTCATGTACATTACATTAATGTTAAAAAGGTAAATGAAGTTCACAGAAGTTGTTTTTAAAACTCAATCCTGTAGAAAGCATATTTTCTCTAAGACACAAAAGAAGGAACAGTCCTTGTGCCCTCATTTAGTGCCCTCATTTAGCATTAACTGTAATGGGAGTACAGAATATTAAATAACCTGTACGATCACGTCTCTGCAACCAGTTGCTTTGATAATCTATTCCCTTTCTTGAAATAGCTCTACTGTTTTTCTCTCCCTGCACATAATCAAATAAATAATGCTGGACACAGGGGCATGCCTATGCCTAGTTCATGGAAATCCACCCATGGCTAAGACTACAGCTACCACTAGTATGTGGTCCACTGTTTTTCATTTCCAAATTTCTTCTTCTATTTTCATTTCTTTCTTGTATGTGGGAGGTCAGTGAAGAACGAACAGATGTGTCAGACCCTTACTGATGGGAAAAAGTTGAGGAGGACACCTCAGAGAAATATCTCTGGACAGAAGCTCCATCTGGAGAGCTAATCACCACCTCCGCCTAAAAACAGTGAATATATGATGTACAGGTTACAAGGGAACCTACTGCTCATTAAGCTACTTTACATCTTAATAGTATGCTGTATAACACAAAATCATGGGGAAAGTGTTTTGAAAAAAAAGAGACTTGAAATTAAACTCATGCCCAAACTATGATCTAAAGAAAACCTAGACCTTTGTGAAGTTTCAAGTTAGTCAAGCCTTTCAAGTAAGTCAAAGCTTCAAATCTTTGGTAAAATCCCACTATCATGGAGATTGAACACATTTAACAGTCGTTTCCTTGTTTGTAGCAGTCTTCAAGACCTGTATGCTCTGGTAATCAGTTAAGTATTGGACGCATACAACAAAAAGTTGGGGCATTACTGTTGTAGAGAAAGCCCAGGCATGCAAAATTCAAAGGCAAACCTTTCCCATTAAAGCAGTGATTCTGAGCTATGTGGTTTTCTAGGGTGCTGCAGGCTGCCATGCAATGGTCGCACTGTTAGGTATGACTACATAATTCACAAGATAAACCCAGAGATTTCAAATAGGAACTCACGGTGTAAAAGAACATTCTGACTTGCTGTGATCTTTCTGAGTTCTTTGCAACAGAAGAACTGCTGTTTTATTTTTCTGTAGTCAAGAAACAAGTGAAAACTAAGAGCTGGCATTTGAGATGATTGAGTTCAGGATCCTGAGGAAAGGAAGCATTGAGAACAGCACAGTAAGGACCCTGGACTTCAGAAAAGTAGACTTCGACTTTCTCAGGGAACTCATGGGAAGCCAGTCTGAGGGGGAGAGGAGTCCAGGAGAGCTGGCTGTACTTGAAAGTCTTACTGAAAGTGCAGGAACAAACCATCCTGATGTGCAGGAAGACTAGCAAGTATGGCAGAATACCAGCTTGGTTTAGCAGGGAACTCTTCAGCAAACTAAATCGCAAAAAGAAAGCTTATAAATGGAAACTTGTACAAATAAGTAGGGAAGAATATAAGAGCACTGTTGTGGTATGCAGGGATGAAGTCAGGAAGGCCAAAGTGCAATTGGAGCTGCAGCTAGCAAGGCGATGTGAAGGGTAACAAGAAGGGCTTTGACAAGTAAGTCGATAGCAAGAGGAGGATCAGGGAAAGTGTGGATCCCTTACTGAATGGGGGAGGCAACCTTGTGACAGAGGATGCAGAAAAGGCTGAAGTGCTCAATGCCTTTTTTGCTTCCGTGTTCATAGGCAAGACCAGCTCGCAGAGTACTGCACTGGGCAGCACAGTTTGGGGTGGAGGTGAGCAGCCCTCAGTGATAAAAGAACAGGTTAGGGACTATTTTAAAAAAGCTGGATGTGAACAAGTCCATGGGGCCAAATGGGATGCACCTGAGGGTGCTGAGGGAGCTAGCTGATGTGATTACAGAGCCATTGGGCATCATCTTTGAAAACTCACGGCGATCAGGAGACCCAGATGATTGGAAAAGGGCAAACATAGTGTCCATATTTAAGAAAGGAAAGAGGGAAGATCCAGGGAACTACAGACCAGTCAACCTTACCTCAGTTCCTGGAAAAAGCATGGAGCAGATCCTCAAGAAATCCATTTCTAAGCACTTGGAGGAGAAAAAGGTGATTAAGAACAGTCAGCATGGATTTACCAGAGGCAAGTCATGCCTGACCAACCTGATTGCCATCTATGATTAGGTGAATGGCTCTGTGGATGTGGGGAGACCAGTGGATGTGGTGTACCTTGATTTTAGCAAGACTTTTGATAGTCTCCCCACAACATTCTTGCAGGCAAGCTAAGGAAGTATGGGCTAGATGAATGGACTGTAAGGTAGATAGAAAACTGGATGAAGCATTAGGCTCAGAGAGTAGTCATCAATGGCTCAATGTCCAGCTCGCAGCTGGTATCAAGTGGAGTGCCCCAGGAGTTGGTCCAGGTGCAGGTTTTGTTCAATGTCTTCATCAACAACCTAGAAGATGGCATAGAGTACAACCTCAGAAAGTTTGCAGATGACACCAAGCTGGAGGTTCAACAAAGGACAAGTGCAAAATCTGCACTTAAGACGCAACGGTCCCATGCACCAGTACAGGCTGGGGGCTGACTAGCTGGGCAGCAGCTCTGCAGAAAAGGACCTGGGGGTTACAGTAGACAGTAAGCTGAATGTATGCCAGCAGCATGCCCTTGTTACCAAGAAGGCTAATGACATACTGGGCTGCATTGGTAGGAGTGTTGCTAGTATGTAAAGGGAAGTGATTATTCCCCTCTATTTAGCACTGGTGAGGTCACACTCAGAGAACGGTGTTCATTTTTGGGCCCCCCACTACAGAAAGGATGTGAAAATATTGGAGTGAGTCGAGCAGAGGGTGACAAAAATGGTGAGGGGGCTGGGGGACATGACTTATGAGGAGAGGCTGAGGGAACAAGGCTTATTAAGTGAAGAGAAAAGGAGACTGAGAGGGGACTTAATAGCAGCCTTCAACTACCTGAAGGGGGGTTTAAAAGGATGGAGCTGGACTGTTCCCAGTGGTGGCAGATGACAGAACAAGGAGCAATGGTCTCAAGTTTCAGCAAGGGAAGTTTAGGTTAGATATTAGGGAGAATTTTCTCACTAGGAGGGTAGTAAAACACCGGACCAGGTTACCCAGAGAGGTGGTGGAATCTCCATTTGGACTTTTTCAGGACCCAGGTAGACAAAGCCTTGGCTGGGATGATCAAGTTAGGGATGGCCCTGCTTTGAGCAGGGGGTTGGACTAGATGACCTCCTGGGGTCCCTTCCAACACTAACTTTCTATGATTTTCTAAGGGGTACCTTGAGTTTAAAAAGGTTGAGATTCACTGTGTCAGAGACCACCAGCCTTGCAGAAAGTCTAATGTGGGTTTGTCAATGCTGAATATGAGCAAAATGTAAATGAATTTTTGCAGAGGATAAGAAAAGTAGGACACAAACAAGTAGCACACTGGGAGGTTTTGGAGAAGATTTACTGAGTATAGGAAAACTGCTGAACCAGATCAATGATGATGTGATAAAAAAAATGGAAGAAAGGAGTAGATGAAAGGCTAACTCCGCTGAAGTTGATAGGAGCTTCAGCAGAGCCATCCATCCAAGTAACATAGGGCTAGAGAGATTTCTGATTACTCACATCTTCATCACAACACTGAAACAACAGAAAACATATTCTAATTTGTCACAGGGCTGAGAAGGTATGAAAGAAGCTAGAATTAATTATATTACAACACATTAATTATACTTGTGGAACATTAATATTAAAAAAAAAATCATGGCATGTACATTGGAAAGCTGTTACTAGGTCTGAACTGGAAAGGTCAACAATGAATAATGGAAGCCAAAAGATCATTACTGAAAAATAAATGATAAAGTAGAAAGTTGTTTTTGGAATAAGATTGATACAAATGGAAAAGACGGCTAGCTGACAACTGTTAGTTGAACAATATTGATGCACATAAAAGATACCATACAAATTGAAAAGACGGGAGTAAAAAGAGTCTCTTAGTAACAGAAAAAGACAGATTATAGTACACACAAAGAACACCTGATACCCTATTCCTTGAAATCAATAGGTGTTTTGAGTATGTAATGTATCCAGCATCAGGTACTAAGGGTAAGCAAGACAGGCAGGGGAGATATGAAGTGTTAAGGGGTGAGCTTGTTTTCATTTATAATGCAACTGGAGTAGCTGAAATTTGTACTGTACAAATGCAAGTGCGTACTGCATTTGATTAAGAACAAGAGCACAAGAACAAGGTAACCACGTATTTACGATCCCTGTAAGAAAAATTAATTTTTAATTGATGTTTCAGCCACATTATTTTAACACACATGAACTCTGCCTTCTTGCCAAGATTTTTAAATCACCCTGAAGTTATGCCTGTACACTTCAGCTTAAGAAAAACTGCATTTATGCATACAAACAGATTTTTTTCAGAAGAGAGTTAGCATGTTTACTAATGCTATGTTTTAATATTTACCCTTAAAAGAAAAGAAGTTATCAATAAACCACTGGAAATAATTTAGTTGCTCCTGAATGCAATGCAGCCGGCCATTTTTTCCTCCTTTTATTAATTTCAAAAACAGTGAATTATATGGTATAACAAGTATAATATATGTTTTGTTTTGTTTTTAAAAACAAGGTAATTAAAGTACTCACTCAATTTTAATTAATCCAATTATATCTTTAAAAAAAGCTGGTTTGCCCATGTGCACATTTAAAAAAAAAATGTTGTTATACTAATGTACATCTGTCATAAACAGTATGAATGTGAACTGCAGAACTCATTTGCATTTTTTCAGTACCTCTGTAAAAACAGGGGAAAGAGAGAATTATTGATGCATTTCAAACAGTGTGCAGCTTGCTTTATAATGTAGCCTGGTTGTTTTCACACCTACACAGCTTCTGCTCTTAGCTAGTACAGTTTGAAGAATAAATATGGGCTATGGGTGTCAAATTCCAAAGACAAATTTACTAAGAAAGCATATACAGATTTGAATACTGCTATTTCAGAAAATAAGAACAAAGTTAAGATTTCAGCTTCCTCAGAAATTTAAAAACAGCTGGAAGGAATTATTTCCTCTTATATTCATATTTTAAGCTCTGAGCCTGGTGCCATATATGCTAGTACAGATGCCTATTCTTACGTGGATTCGCGTGAAGGCGATGAGAACTTTCAGACGATATGCAGGAGAGGGAGATGTCATTACCATACATTTTTTTTTTTTACCTGTATTGCATCTGCAGTAACTGGAGCCATCGTTAGCATTATGTATTAACAAAACAAAAGAGAACCGTATGCAATAAAGCAACAATGAGAACAGAACACACTTCTGTTTGTTCATGGCCGCGTATGATGTTCATCAAGTTGATCAATGTTGGGGGGCAACATTTTTGACAGGTATGCCACAAATTATCCTCGGCCCCATCGCAAATGCCACTCCAATCCCCTTTCCCCCACCTGATGTGCTGCTCTGTGTTCTGCTCCCTGCTCAATCTGATACTTGGCTTCCTGCTTCTTGCCCTGTGCTCCCTGCCCCTCCCCGATCTGCCACATGCCACATAGAGAGGCTGCCTGTAGGACAGATGCTGCAGGCTGGCCACCCTCAGTGCCATAGCAAGGGCGGGTGGGGGGCGACTGCCCTGGGTGCCAAAGCAAAGGGGTGCCAACAGGCACTGCCCAGCTGGGGTACAGTGCGGGACAGAGCAGAGAGTGTCTCTCGCTGCTGCATGCACTACTGGGCAAGGGGGGGGAGGGGCATGTGCCCCCTGGATCTGTGCAAGGAGCAAGGGCAGGCTGCCACTACGGGCTTTGCCCTGGGCAACAAACTTCCTTGCCACATCACTGCCACCCCTGACCTAGCAACTGATTTCACTAAGCAGCAAGGTAGGCAAGCAATCTAGTTAGTTTGCCAAGGAAGGGAGAAATCTCAGTAAGAAAAAAGAATGAAGCAAAATATTTGAGCCTGAACTTTCGTTTCCATTCCAATTTTTTTTTCCTTTTTTTTAAAGGCAAAGGGAAGGAGCTTGTGGTAGAAATAGGACATGTCTTTCTTATACCCAAGTTAAGCCACAACAAGGATGAGAGCTGATAACCCTGAGGAAAATCTCATGGATATAGAGAGAGTTGTGGTTCTTGCATGTGTACCCCTGAGCCCCAGGAAGCAAGAACTTGTTCTGTAGAAACATGCTGACCCTGGAAGGAGAGAACAAGTTGACTGGCTGCAAAAGTTTCTCCTTCTGAGCACCAGAAAACCCATCCGCAGGAAAAAGGTGTGGCCATGACTACCATGAGAAATATATAACCCCTTCACACTGGTACGGTACTTAAAATAAATGGTAGGTGTATAACAAATGAAAATCATGCAAACAACGGGCCTGATCTTACATGGTGCTTCATGACATTAGCTTTCATGGCAGGCAGCTAAGCACACCATGTCTACTGCACTGTGCAGGGATCAGTGCAATGCAAAAAGAAGTATGGTCACAAAACTGCCATCTGATATCTGCGGAGACTGTCTGTCTCTGGAGAATTGTTGTCTAATGTATTATTCTAAGTGAATTGAGAAGCTGAGTTGACTACATGCAACTTCTACAGACAACAGACTCTATTTTGTAAATGAGATGCATTCCTCCCTAAGTAAATGGAGCGTAGACAGTACTTATGCTCCTCTTGGTTCAACTCTGCTTTGCAACAGCCTCCGAACAGCGTGCTTATGAATTAAGCACCAACCTTGCCCAAATGGGAGCAGAGTGGTTTTTTACTGATGTGGATTTATTAGAGGTCGCTTATGCTGACTAGAGTCCTACTGTCAAAACACAGTGCAGCCAAAAAAAGGTCATGGGGGTCTTTGGGGATCAAAATGGCTGAGGTCAGCACTGGGATAAACAGCAGGTGCTTGAAAGTAAACCCAAGCAAGAAGAAGGTAATGCAGACTGGCCATGGGAAACACTGAAGAGTGTACAGCAACAATGCAATACTACCACCCTCCCCACCAGCCAAACCACAACCATTTTTCTTCTGAAGAGGGACACCCACAACCGGTTAAATTCCTTCAGCACTTTATAGTGCTCCCAGATTCCTCACTGACACTCAACTTGGACATAACTAAGCTTCTTCCAAAAAATAAAATAAACCTCTGCCCTCTCCAGCTGGCGAGACCACGCCATTCCAACCTAAAAAGCAACAACCTAGTCTTGGATATAGGCTTGCCATTTCTGAACTGGGTTACAGCAATGCATCATACTTGAGCATGAAGCCAGGAGCCGTCAGGAAACTCTGATGAATATCAAGCACAGCAGGCTCTCGTCTCAGCAAACTGGGCTACTAGGTGGACATCAGACTGCTCATGAACCCTCTGCACTCTCATTAGGGCTCTTACAGAACAGTACATGAAATTAAAGGTTTCTTTCTTTATTTTCAAGGTACTCAGTGATTTGGAACGAAAAGGCTCCAGGGTGAGGACCTGAGGGCAAAGCCTAACAACTACATTCCTGAGGCACATCTGCCCATGCCTGTGCAGGAAAAAAACCTCCCACTGGGACTGCTATCAGGCTATGAACCTTCCTCAGGTCTAACAAGTGGCTCAGGCATCACTTGCTCTTTAATTCCAAATGAAGGTGCATTTGTTTGAGCATGTCCTCAATACACAGGCCAAGCACAGAAGATGTAATGCAAATGAAAGTAAAATTAATTTTAAAAATCCCAATCCTTCAACGATTTTCCCCATTGAGAAGAGAGAATCACATAGGACAGATGCAAGTGTGATTGCTTAATACGCCCCTGGGAAGGTTCTCAGAGCCTGCGGTGATGAATATCTAAAAAACTCGAAGAGAACAGAACTGGGTTATCCAATCCAAACCCCAGCAGTTTGCACTTCCAGCTCAAGCCATTCTTCCTGCTAACATTATCAAAATGTTCTTTGCAAGTGCAGACTACTGTTAACTCTTTTAAAAATATGTATCAGCTGTCCTAATGCACTTGAACATTTCCAAATATCTAGGACTAAAAGAATGGAGAAAATCTTGTTTACAAAATAATATATTACTTTTTCCCAGTGCTAGAACATACAGAAAGATGCGTGTGTTCTAGGCAACAAATTATTTCCTGTTCTCTACTACTGTATACTGGTGACTATTAATTTTCAACTTTCTTTGCATTTTTCAGATAATAAAATGGGCAATAAAATTCTCCTTTTCTGCAGAATGTGCAGTTCTCGTGTTTTTTTTCTTAAAGTCTAAATCTAGATACTTTAAAAAGGAAGAAACAATAAAAATAGAAGCCAACCACACAAACTATAGGTAGAGCTAGAGGGACTGGAGAGCAGAGCTTATATTCCTAGAGTAAGGGTGTCAAACTCACACAAGGCTGGATATGTGGGCCTGACAGCTGCAGTCTGTCTGATACCAGGGGCCCAAGGGTGGGCCAGGTAGCTGTAGGGCAGCCAGGGGCTACGTTGCACAGCCTTTGCTTTCTCTGGACATGTCCAGTCAAACCCGGGAACCCTGAATTCTGCAGCAGGCTATGGCCCCCCTGCAGCCATGCCTCCAACTTCCAGTAGCTCTCCAATAGTCCAGTAGGCTGGATGAAGCTGCTTTATGGGCCATATGTTTAACAACCTGTCCTAGAAGCTTAGAAAGCAAATAGCAAAAACAAGCACATGAACTCTAGTATGGACATGAACATGCATAAAATTCTAAGGATGTTAGTTCGGATCCATATTTATAGAAGTAGTGAGCAAAATAAAAAGTAAGCCGGCACAAGAGATACAGAAAACAAATATCTATCCTTAACTTCCATTAGTCACAGGTGACAGACAGGTGAACTCAAGGGAAAATGATCTTTATAAACCATCTGTCATTGGGGCAAGAGTGGAGAATCACCATGAAACAGGTAGGCATCCTTTTTATAAACTCTCAGGCTATGGACAGAAGTTATACATAAACCGGTTTAAGTGATCAGAAAATGTTTTAAACCTTTTAAATGTGTAACAGAACAGAAGTTCAGTGCACATCATCCAGTTTCAAAATGGCTGAAATTGGTTTAAGATAAACGCGACTGAAAATGGTATCAGACTTAACTGATTTGGGTCAAACCAGTTTATGAAACTTCTGTCTCAGACCCCCTGATCGGTCAAGTTAAAATCACAGTCTCCCAGCATCTCAGCATGCTTTCCAGCCCTGAGCTGGTCTGGGCTATGTTGTCTGCTCTAGAGAACAGGGCTGGCCCCACCCCTCTCCTCCCTAGCTGGAGCAGTGAGGGCTGGCTGACAAGGCAGGGCTGGGGGGCAGGGGTAAGCCCACTTGGAGATGCAGCCCAATCTGCAATTCGGGGGGGCTGGGGGACTGCCCCCCCAGGCAAACCCCAGCTGGGGCCAGGGAGAGAGGGTTAAACACCCCTTCCCCTGCTCAAACTTACTGCTGGGTGCAATTGTGGACTACACATCCCGAAAGCAGGATGAAGAAGTAATAAGCAACCCTGCAGAGTCCTGCTGCTGTAATTCTAGACTGCAAATCCCAGAGACCTTGGGGCAGCAGGACGAGGAAGTGAACACACAGGGAAACAGCCATGCTTTAGCACCCCCCGGCTTCTGGCCTGAGCCACTGCAGACATGTGGCTGCATTTCCTAAATCAAAAGGTAAATCTCCGTACGCTTCTGTTTCAATTTAATCTGTGGATTTTAGACTAACCTTCAAAGACTAAATCAATTCAGCCTTGGGTTTTTTGACTGTCTGTACAAATGATCACAGGTATTACTTTTAATAATATTTTAAGGACAAACAACAAGTTTGCATTTAATCCACATAAAACATGATTGCCAGGAAAGCGACAGGCCAAACACTACATTCAGACCCACTCACAGTGCAGCCAGTCATTGTTCAACCCTCTCCATTAGGCTCTACCCATCCCCATCAATCCATTCCATCATACCTTCTACTATCCGAAGTCATAGGCTCGCACTGAGCGCAGTCTCTAGAGTGATACTAAGCTGTGTGGCATTCTCTTTGATGATGTGACTATCTACTATAGTACTATCAAATATATACACTTGTGACTAAGTCAAGGTTTAAATTACACTAACTGTAACTAGCTTTTGGAATCATTTGCAAGCCAATTCTGGTTCAGTAGTTCAAGTTTTTCAACTATTCTGTTCTGGAGCTTTTTAAAGAAAATTAAAAATGTTTGGAAAGGAGAAAGACTAAACTGCTCAATAACATCAGGATAAACCAGAGCAGAGATATTTCTAATATTTGAAATTAGATTTGAAACCCATGAAAGAGTGGAGTGGATGCACAACAAAAGCTGTATAGGGAGGCTTTATAAGCTCCAGAGAGAGCCTTCCTAGCATCTGATATGCTGCTTATATAGTCTTATCGGACAGAGTTTGGGTCCATTCTTCTAGTCTGCTGCTTAATGGCTTTAATCTATTCTTTATTGTGGGATACTTTCTGGATTCTCCAAAGCTACATGCTTCTTGCCCACTGCACAACAGAATAAAGTGGAGGAAGGAGAAAGCATTGTACAAATGCAAAATCAGATAGTAGATATATCAACAGCAGCACAGGATGAAAAAATGTGGAGAGAGAAGGAAAAAGTAAGGAAGACAAGGAGGAGTGTAGGGAGAACGGAGCATGCACTTAAGGGAAGAAAAAAGAGGCAAGTGTGCATGGGCAATAGGAAGACAGGTATTCAAGAAAGAAGCGGAGAGCAGAGAAGCATGGAAGTCACGACAGACACTGACAAAGAAACGGTCGCCACATAAAGGAAGAATCAGAATAGAAAGACAAGGAGCTAAATGACTAGTGAATGGAATGAGAGAATGGCAAAGATAAAAACTGGAGATTTCCTTGGAACTGGAATGAGACTGGGACCTCTACCAAGAAAGAGAAGATGCAAGAATCGATAGACTCTTCTGACCTCAGGAAAACCCCACCAACTATCTTTGTACTTACCCAAGCATGGATGCTCGCTTTTTGTTCAAGCCAGCTCAAGGGAAACCTGTCCCCTACTTACTGCCCTCTGGAAGCATGAGCTTTCTTAATCTTGGGGTTCTCCTTGAGGAGGTGCCCTTCACACAAGCCTCCAATGACAAACTAAGACTGAAAGCTCCTTTATTGAGCACTCATATTTTTGTTTGGCACAAAAATCGCTCCTCTCCCCACAATACACTTCCCTGGCTTAGGCCTGATTTGGAGCAACTCCCAGTCAGACTCAGATATTCTGAAAACTTGCTTATTAATATACACAGTAGACTCTTCTTATGTTATTTGGAACAAGGCGGAAAGAATTTCAGTAAATATTCTTGATGTCTCTATGGCAAATGATCTTTTCCTCGTTCTTCTGAGCACACTAAAAGGCAGTAATATAAAATAAGGATCTGGGAAACCCTTAGCACAGGATCAGAGAACATTCAAACCTACAGTTTTCTAGAGCGATTCTTCTTAATTTCCTTATAGCTCATTTTATGTTAGGAGTGGCACAGGCTCCTGTCCTTTTTGTAATTATACTGCACATTGCTTGCTCTGCTTACAAATTGGCTTTCCCCAGCTGATTTTTCCATGGTCTCGCACCAGCACAAAGACTACATGGTCAGTCTCAGAGAGTGGTCATCCCCTACCAGCTATGAGTTTCAAGGCACTTCTCACTGGGGCACAAAGTATTCTGCCTACAGACAATCTAGCAAGTTAGAAGAAGCACCTCAGCACAACAGGCCACTCTGGAGGTTGATCCACTTGAGTACACAGGCATATAGGCTCCTCTGTTTGAACTGTATCTCTACTGGTCCAGGCCTCCATGCACCATGTGAGGCAGATGATACAACTCCTTTGGGTTTGGAAATAAGAGAGAGAAAATTGGGTATTATAAAAGTGCTTCCTCTAGCACTAAGCCCTCTGCCAGAAACTGTAAAGAGAAAAAGAAAAAAACAAAAGAGAAAGTAAAAAAGGTTTTGATTTCATGACTTTTTTGTTGCTGGTGACATTTTCAGTTTTATTAGAAGTCTTTTATAAGTCTATACAATGATGAAATTAGCACTTCAGCCTAAATTACATCAAGTTCAGTTAATGAACGAAGTTCACCAAAAGGTGCTTTGTAACTGTAAGAATTACTGCAGAATCACAAAACAGAATTATGTTGCTTAAATTTACTTCTGTCGGGGTAGTTTTTGTTTAATCACCTCCACTTCACAATAATGCAATGAAAGAATGAAACTGAGGAGCGGTTAAAGCCATCTGCTCATCAGAAGTCATTTAATAAAAAGTAACTTGCAATGGTAGCTGGAAGGGAAATCAAATACTAGAAATGAATTCAGGCTCCGCGATCGAAGCTGCAGTTTCATTGATTAACGTCCATCAACATAAACTGCTGGACTGTGGATTTTTTCATTTATTACCTTCCCCATGTTTCAGTTGCTGTGATATCCTTCTAAAGACAGGCAGCAATTACTCAGCAAGGAGTTGCAGGCAAGCAAAGGACTGTGGAAGTAAAAAATCCTAATTAAAAAGCACAATTAACAAATCTAAATTGAATTATTCTGCACCCTTATTGTAAGGCTTACTCTCAGATAATGACATACCTTAGCTCCCAGCAACAATAAAATCTTTACTCTCCATCAAAATAATGCTTCTTTGGTCCTCTACACTAGCCAAGGCTGGACATTTTGCACCAAACATGATAAAAGGAAGAGCAGACACAAGGAGGTGAAGCATCAGGTAAAGGTAAGGGACTCCAAAGGATGAACGACTCCTGGTGGAGTCATGAAGCTTCCAGGAAGAGAAATTAAAAAACCACAGGGGTCCACTGAGAAGTTATGTAAGAAGGGCCCCCTTCCATTTACCAAAGCCGTACTGCCCATCCAGGGCCCTAGCTACTGACTTTCAAGGCATCTAGCTGGGGTCATCTAGACCCAGCCCTCTTTCCTGCCTATGCAGGGGGTTGGACTCGATGATCTATTGAGGTCCCTTCCGACCCTAACATCTATGAATCTATGAAAGGCAAAAATAAGTCAGAATTTTCAGCGATGTTCACTTGACTCTGGTTCTCCATGATGCTAAAGACTCACAAATCTCCATGACTGTAGACTGGATACAGTACATTTCAGTGCAAGCCAGAAGCCCTCAAAACCACCGAAAATGGGACACAAGGTGCCTCAACTTGGGAACACCAATTAAGGTTTCTGAGAAGGTAGCTGCAGGGGTCTACTGCTCTATACCGCACTTTACTTGCCTTGCTCAAAGAGAGGGAGTGGGATTGTAGACTACCCTGTGCAAACCAAGGCATTTGTTTACTAATTCCTAATTGGATACACCCGAGTTGTCACACCTTACACTGTGATGCACACAAATGGGGAACAGTATTAGTGCTAACTCTAGTTTGGAGCAGTCACACTTCAGGCTAGCAGGGGCCTGGAGAACTGAAAGGTAAGAATCCTCCCGCTCCCATTCTGGGCTTCCCTGTTCTCCCTGGGGCTCCCCCAGGTCTCCCTGGGCCCTGCCCCTCAGGTGCCCCCCCCACTCACACACATACTTATTAATGGCTGCCCACACTGTCTGACCCAAAGGAGCAGGCAGGGAAAGATTAATCTGTCTGCCTGGATACCACCAGACTGCTGCTCTTCTCTGGACTGAGCCCACCCAGATAGCACCAGTGGTGCAGCGGTGGCTGGGCAGGTGATCAACCAGGTTAGCCCCAGGTTAGCCCTTCCCCGCCTGCTCCCCCAGGATAGACAAGAGTGGGCAGCTATACTAAGTGGAGGGGCAGTGGGCCTGATTTGGGCCAGCAAGGCGGGTGGGGTGTTCACACTAGAATGGCTACACCTCAGTGTAACAAGAGCTGGAGAACGTAGATCAGAGATTATCATGCCCTGGAGTGGCATAGCTTTGTGCCATATAGGCTGCGTCCACACGAGCATGGACATTTGGTTCCTTTGGGACAACTGGTTGTCCCCAGGGAACACCCATGCAATGCATGCTCTGGCGTGCAGTAAGTTACCCCGGGTGGGGTAGGGGAGGCTGGGGCCATCACTGGGCTGGCCCCAGCAGCCTTACCTGGGGACCTCCCAGGGCTGCAATTCTGCTGCGCAGAACCTGGCTGGCAGCTCCAGCATGGCTCTGACCAGCCCGGCTCCAGTTTTGAGTGTGTGCATGCCGTTCCTCCTTTTTTTCCTAGGTTTTTTAACCCCTGGATATCCAGAGATCATAAAAACCCCAAACACCCTATGCACCGCTCCCTTGCAGCGTGTAGAACAACTGAATGTGCGGTACATGGCACCACAGACCTGCCCGCGGCACCACATGCCACACAGCCACGCTTGTCTGGGGGCACCCATAAAGAGTGCTTAAAACTAGTTTCAGATGCTAATACGCAGACAATCCAGGGGTTAAGAGCTCCAGAAGCCACCCAGTGTAACAAGGCCCTTAATCCGGGGAAGGAAAGGGATGAACACCTGTCAACAAGGGCACTATCTAAACATAACAGAAACATTTAGGTAGAAGTCACGGCATGATTTAGCCTGCTGGAAGTTTATTACTGGTAATAATGCAAGAAGAGCAAAAACACAGCAGGCCTCAGATCCTAGCTGGTTTTGCAATGAAGGCAGGGGGAGAAAAATCCTCTTTACTTGTGCTGGAAAAGACAAACAAACATTGAACTCCACAAAGCCACTTTTCAGATCAGCCACATGTGAAAACTAAGGGTAATGGCTGAATTCAGGGAACTCCATGACTGATATGGAGAGCGACACTCATTCACTCACTCCTCTGTTGGGTAGCTCTTATGTGACAAAGTGTTTCTAAGCCCCAAATTAACCCCAGTTCAGAAAGACACTTAAGCATGTACCTAACATTTGTCACACAAGCCAAGTTTACTTTATGGTATCTGCTCAAAATCCAACAACTTATAATGCAATATTTTCCAAGTTCTCTATTTTTATAATGTAACCATACCAGTAGTATCTAGACACTTCTAATAGACTACTATTTGCATTTTAAAACCCAAATGTAATCTGCAGTAAAAATTGACCGTGTTCTGGCATCAGCAACTATTCCAAAGGGGACCGTATCCCATGTTTTGTCAAAAAAATGTTTTCAGGAAAATGTACTATAACATCATAATTCAATATAGTAAATTATTCACACCATATTTCCCTTCCACTTACACAATTTACGCTTAGCTGTTCTGTATGAAAAAGTTACTTAGCAGATTGTTGTGGGATCAACCAGTATTTAAGAGATGTCAAAACCAGTGCATTTTGGCAATTAAAATCAATAGCTTAATCAACACAAATATTTCCAATTAGCAACTGAAAATGTAGCATTTGGAGTAGAGTGTACACACACACACACACACACACACACACACACTCTGCATTTGGCCTTTGAGAACTTGGTTTTTAGTTCATCTTTACATTAATACACATACTTTCAATATTCAGAAAAATATGAACAATTGGAAAGCAAAAAGCAGCTCAAATGTTGATATCTCAAATGTTGATGAAGGTGTTGTAGCCTTTCAGAACTGAAATTCTGGGAAAGGGGCACACGTTGGAATAAATGTTATTTCCATCTGAAGAGACAAACATTCAAATGACATGAGATGGAGGGAGGATCAAATCCACTGAGTGGCAGAAGAGAAAAGCCTGGGTATTCAGTAGGCAAAGAAGGGTTAAGACATAGGCCCTTTGGGTACGTGGCCAGGGCCTTCCCTGAAGGAATTGGCCAGGACCTTCCCTGAAGTGTTGTTTTGTGGCTCTGGTGTGTACAAAGGACCAAAAAAAGGAAAAAAAAAAAAATCAACTTTTTTTGGATTCCTTGAATAAATAGCAGCTGCAAACACAGGGGACAGAGCTCAATGGCCAGCCTCATGCAGCAATGAATCAGATGAACGAGAACAGAATTTGAGCTCATTCAAAAAGCTGATATTCCTATGGTTGAAAAGCTTTAAAAAAAAATGAGCACAATATAGGCAATGATGTATCTGCCTCAGTTTGCAGTCAGTCTAGGACAATCATTCTGACAGAAAAATTCCCCTATTTCTCTTAATGGGTTGTTAATGTGGATAAGCATGGCTCTGGCAAGGAAAGAAATGCACATGGAGCAGCCCTCGCTGCAGATACCTCACCACGACACTCCTGCGGGGTAGGAAGCAGAGGTTTATTTGCACACGTGTGCGCACACGTAAGTCAAGTGAAAAATGAGGGATTCCCTCCCTCCGCACAGACTTACACTCTCCTCAACATGGCCTGCCACTCTCAAAAATGTGAGAGGAAATTGAAATTAGCCCACAACTCTCTTCTTAGGTCTCAGAAACTGGCTCCAAACTCAACTAGGCAATTACAGATTAGGAGACAGGCTACTAAGACATAGGACTGTGCGAAGCAGAGGGTTGTGAGCTCTTTTCTAGATATTTGCTTAGATTAGATAAATATCCAAGCTTCATGGTATCTGAACTGCAAACATTTTCAGTTCTCCAATCCCTAGCTATGTATAACAGGGAAGGGAGCCAACTCAGTACCCTTGAACATTAGGAGTCATATTAACACTCAACAACTTGTATTTATTTTTTTATATCACTGGCAAGTTTGCTGTATAAGCTAAGGTCCCAGTCCTGCAAGCATTTATACACTTGGGGTAATACTATTTACTAAACCCAATGAGACTTCTCATGAAAGTAGCACGATTCATGTGTCTCTGCAGGGTCAGCCCTGCTGTACATGCAGCCAACCCTAGACTGAAAGATGACAACAGCCCAGAGCAAAGCATACTGCAATAGAGGGACAGAAGAAAAAAAAATAAATGGAAGATCTGTGAATAAACATAACGTCGCCACACAGAAGTCTCCTGGGTCTCAAAGATTAATAAACTGCAAAACTTGGGACATTAAGGTCACTTCCAAAAATGCCTCTTTAAAAGGAAACAAATGTGGAATTCAGATCATCTATATAATAAAGGAGGTGTGAAAACTTATTGGTAGGGACCTACCGAATTCATGATTACACGAATTTCGCGAAAACCGCAAATTCGGGCAGGTTCCACAAAAACCAGCAGATCTGCTACAAAACAAAACACACAAACAAAACCTTACTGGCAAGCAGAGAAAAGGGCAGGAAGCCTTGCAGTCTTGGAGCATGGGGTTGGGGGGAGAGGGAAAGGAGCAGGGAGGCAGGGGGCAGATCTGGCAGAGCTTTCCGTCCCCCCCTCTCCCCCATGCTCCAAGACTGCAAGGCTTCCTGCCCGTTTCTCTGCTTGCCAGTTAGCTTTGCCTTTTTGTTTTCTGCAAGCCCACCATTTTTTCCAGAGCCCACCACTTGGGAATAGCTCAAAACCATAGCTTAATTACCATGATTAAGCCCAGGGAAGCCATTCATTCACACATAATAAATACATGGATTAATTAATTAATTAAGCTGTAGCTTTGAGCCATGTGGCAATTTGCAGGGAGGGGCACAATTGCCGGGGCCTCTTGGCCCACCACACACAGCCCATGAAAGTGGCAGCCAGCCCCAGGTTCTGCCCATGAAATTGGTCAGCCACCTCCTCGGGTCTGGTAGACCCCTACTTATTAGTATTTCAGTTTGAACTTATAACATACAGAAGTATGCCAAACTGAAAACATAGACTTCTAAGATATTGTCCAAGACAAGGGTTGACAACAACATATGGCCTGCAGGCTGCATCCAGCCCACAGAGCCACTGGCTCTGGCCCATGAAGCTAGAAGGCTTTGCCTCTACCCATACCCATGCTGGACACCAAGAAGCTGTTTTAGGGCCAGGCAGCTGGAAGCTGTGCCCGCATCACTGCTGCTTTGCCCTGCCCCCGGATGTGGATGCTGCATCCATGCTGCAGCCAGAGTTGGGGGACGTGGGGGTACGGGGTCTGGGCAAGAGTGGCAGCAATGACGATGCAGCTTCCAGCTGCCTGGCTTTCATCACAGTTCCCCACTGGTTGGAAGCTGCGCCTGCACGGCAGCCAGGGAGCAGGGAGCGGGAGGTGAGACGTGGTAGCAGCAGTGTGGGTGCAGTTGTGAGCTGCCCAGACTCAGGCCCCAGCCAGGGAGTGGGGGGCTGGGAAAAGTGGCACCGCTGTCAGTGTGCTGGTAGCTGCCTGGCACAGGTACACGTATATGCAAAATCTCCCTCGATGCTGACATGCTGCAAAGCCACCTGGCCCATGCCCAACTAGAGCCCAGTTGTTCCAGCCCAGGCTTGAGAAGGCTGCCAGCCCCTGCTCTAAGGCAACAGTCGAGATCAACAATAAAATAAAGTTAACAATTGTAACTGTAACCCACAGAAGTTCATGCCTCTCTGAATTAGTTCATCTATAGAGTGCCATTTACTATAAAACTTTCTATTAGGATTCAGCTTAGAATTTTTTTTTCCTAGAGTTAGATGTTCCACAAATGTTAATTCACATAGCTCCATGGAAGTCAATACATAAATTTATGGCATCTCAAAATAGGAGCCTAAGTATTTAACACGATAAGTGAAACCCTGCCCTGAGTGAAATCAATGCCATTGATTTCAATGGAGCCACGATCTCACCCAAAGAGTGCAATTTTAGTTTCACTCACTAAGCTGTTAATCAGACACAGTACCATTTTCTTCAATATTATTACACTGATGTAAAGAGTGGTGTAAGAAAAACATCAGGCCCACTGAGACTTTAGAACATTGTTTATACAAGGAAATGCTGTTTTAGAGGGAAATGCACTGCTTCAATAATACCTACATATTGTTATATGCTTTATGGCAGTTTGTTATAGCAGCATCTGTTAAGAAGTTGCTAAAATAATTTTAATGCATTTTTCCAGTGAGCCGAAGAGCTGAGCTGACACCTATTAATCATGAATTCCATATGAATGAATAATTTATACATGGAACCTTTATTCAATGCATTACCAATTAACAAAACAATCACTGCATTCACAGTTAAATTAGTCACCTCTAAACTCTCAACCTTTAACAAGATTTCAAATACAAATACACGGGGCGGTTGCGGGGGGGAAGGAAATTCTTAACAACTTCACCATGACTTAGACATTCAGTGGCGCCACTGAGCCTCCTCTGGAACAGCAATATCAAATCCTTTAAGGTAAAGTACATATGCTTCTATTTCATACCCTACATATATAGATGATCATCACTGCATACTGTAAATACAAAAATACAAAAAACAGGGTCTGCGTATCTTTACAGCAAGAGCACTGAAGAGTGGCTGAACTGTAATTTAGTCACAAAGGAGACAATATCCTTCAATACATGGCTTCTGCAGATTTCTTACTCTGCAGATCAGCTGGATTCAACCTCCCACCTTCACAACAAACTATGCGCTTATCTGTAAAGCTGCCTGCCAACCCTACTCACTTCAGTGAAGTTTTAACTTCAAAATCTATTTGGGACCATTTGGACCCCATACAATCACAAACAACTGATTTATTTCCCTTTCTCAGGCAGAAAAATCAATCAACATATCCCTCCTTAAAAGCTCATATTGGTCCTTTTTCTTCTACAACTCTGGCCTTCTGGACTCTCAGCATGGAAGTGAAGCTAAAACAGATTTCCTGATGTGTAAGATGCAGCTTCAATATTAGCTAATTGAAAAACGTGTATGAAAATGCAGTGCTAAATTCTGAATAGACTGTGATAACACGCCATTATTCATACCACCCTTGAATTCAGCCCCAAATGGTATGCAACTATTAATATTCCAACAGTAGCTTTAATTCAACTGCACTGCACATACAGCACTAAATTTTCTTTATCCATTTTATAATTAACATTTTTGTTGTCTAGTATATGCAACAGTTAATATATGCTTAGTATATAATACCTACTATCACACACTAGGCCCAGTTTTGTTAACTGGCTATTTCTGATTTCTTGTAACTTGAACTTTCATTAATGGACTTTTTGAATATATATGTATAGCTGTGTGTCTCTGTATCTGTGTTTTGTATGTAAGTGGACAAAGTGGTTAACAAAAGGAAAAGAAATTAAAGGTGGTATATATTATTTCTTGTGCTGTAGGGAACAGACATTTTAAAACGTAGTCAGAACCCAAGAGCAATAGCACCCAAAGAAACATTTTCTGAGCATATAGGAAAGCAAGAAAAAAGAATGAACCTGCCTCATCTTACAATCTCAGTTCATTCTTAGAGACATAGTACAGGCACAAAGTCAATGAAAGTAAAGTTTGCCACGGATCCTGGTTTGCTCTGTTAAACAATTTAAAACTATCTGATAAAATACAAAATTCTCTGATTAAAACCCCCAAAATCTGCATTTTTCCACAATTAAAATGAAATGCCACTCCAATATAATCAGCTGAACACATTGTATATTGATATATTTACAATTTTAAAGCAATTTGGAAGCCTGCCAGTGCCTCAATCCAGTGTTTCCCAACCTTTTCCATCCCACGGCACACCAGCCAAACATGGAGTGGGGAGGGGAGAGGGGTGGCGAGCAACTGCACATGGACCAGGGGTGGGGTATCAGTGTGGAGCTAGCCAGGGCACGGTCGCGACACTGGCTGTAGCCATGCCCCACCAGGATCTACTCCTCTCCCAAGATAACATGGCACACCTGGACATGTTCACAGTTTCATAGTAGCTAGGGTCAGGAGGGACCTGAACAAATCATCTAGCCTGACCTCTTGCCACAGGCAGGAATGAATGCTGGTCACAAGACCCCAGACAGGTGATCATCCAACCTCCTCTTGGATTTGCCCAAGGTAGGGGCGAGGACCACTTCCCTGGGAAGTTGGTTCCAGATTTTGGCCACCCTAACTGTAAAATATTGCCTTCTGATCTCTAACCTAAACCTATTCTCCATCAGCTTATGACCATTGTTCCTCGTCACCCCAGGTGGTGCTGGGGAGAAAAGAGCTCTACTTGTTTGCTGTTGATCCCCCCAGTGAGTTTGTAGGCAGCCACCAGGTCCCCTCTCAGCCTCCTCTTGCTGAGGCTGAACAGGTTCAGATCCCTCAGTCTCTCCTTGTAGGGCCTGTCCTGCTGCCCTCTCACCAAGTAGGTGGCCCTCCTCTGAACCCTCTCCAGGCTGGCCACATCCCTTTTGAAGTGCGGCGCCCAGTACTGGAC
>NW_005842001.1:1167887-1195044 GCF_000455745.1 Alligator sinensis
GGGGCGAGAGACAGTGTCAAAGGCCTTCTTAAAGTCTAGAAAGACTACGTCCACGGCAACACCATCATCCATAACCAAGTAACAAAGGCAATGAAAGGCAATCAGGTTGGTCTGGCAGGACCTGCCTTTGATGAACCCATGCTGATTGCCCCTGAGCATGATCTCCCCTGCAGGCCCCCCACAGATGTGCTCCTTCATGATTCTCTCCAAAATCTTCCCAAGCACCAAGGTGAGGCTTACAGGCCTATAGTTACTTGGGTCCTCCCTCCTCCCTTTCTTGAAAATTGGGACCACGTTAGCCAGTTTTCAATCCCCCGGCACCTGACCAGATGACCACGAATGCTCATACAGCCGGGCCAAGGGCTCCGCGATGACCCCTGGCAGCTCCCTCAACACCCTTGGGTGGAGGGCATCTGGACCTGCAGATTTTTAAATGTCTAGCCCTTCCAGAAGATCCCTAACTACATCTGCGCTTACTGAAGGCCTGACAGAGCTATCCCCAAGACTGTCCCTACCTCTGGTAGGCGGGATATCCTGGTCCCTGTTCAAGAAAACAGAGGCAAAAAAACTGTTAAAAATATCAGCTTTCTTGTCTGGCGTGGCCACCAGATTACCGTTTGAGTCTTGCAGGGGCCCTACATTGCCTGGTGCCATCTTCTTGCTCCCAATGTACTTGAAAAAGGACTTTTTGTTGTCCTTAATCCTGGACGCTAGCCTGAGCTCCATCTCTACCTCGGACTTCCTAAAAGCCTTCCTACACTCACAGACAGAGGAGAAGTACTCCTCCTTGGTGATAGCTCCTCCCTTCCACTGGTTGTACGCCCCCCCCTTTTAGTCCTCAGGCATTGCTGAATGCCCTCGCTGAGCCAAGGGGGTTTCTGAGCACTCTTACCTCCCTTGCTTCTCTCAGGGACTGTTATCCTTTGGGCCTGGAGGATTGCCCCCTTAAGGTTTGATGGCACACCAGTTGGGAAATGCTGGCCTCAAATCATTATAATAAAATGAATTCTAAATACTTATATATTTTGGCACCTGATTTTATTTTATTTTTTTTGATCATGAAAAAATCCCCTGACCCCTTTCGCTCACCAGGACACAGGCCAGCTGTGGCTGTCCTCCCCCCGCCCCGCTTTGTGGCACTGAGCAGCCCTGATATGCTGGTGCCCCTCACTCTTAAGCCACAGCCCCCGCCTCCCCCAGGCTGGCTTGGAGATCAGCAGCATAGGCAACTGGTGACTGTTGATAGTTGGAGAGCACAACTGAAAGGTTCTGGTGGTATACAATGGGGTTCAAGGCAGGTACTCAAGAGACAAAGGAGTTTTAATTTCTATTCTAGAACTATTTTTAATATCATCTTTTGTGATACTATGTAATAGCAGATGGAGACTCTTCTAAAGGCAAGCTACACATTAAGAAAACGGTGGCAGAGGATATGCGGGGCAGGGGCTAGGTGTGGCTTTCCAGAGCTTGCCCCCCCGCAGTGGTATGGGGCTGGTCCAGATGTGCCAGAGCTTGGCCCCTGATGGCCCAGACCAGCCCCGTGCCATCGGGGCCATGTGCCAAGCTCTGGCATGCCTAGAGCACCCCTGTGCCATCAGGGGCCCGCCTGATGTTGAAGGGCCAGTTTGGGCTCTGCAGAGCTCAGCCACCAGCCACAGTGGCAGAGACAGTCCCCAAGCCCTGGCCCTCTTGACCTATGTCAGCCTGCATGGGGAAACACACAAGGTCCCACGTCAAAGGGCAAAATCCACATTTTTCTCCTTTAAAAGGGGAAAATCCGTGCTTTTCTGCAGGAAATGGAAGCCCCAGATCCCTGCAGATTACTAACAGAAAATCTTATCTCTGTTGAAATCAAGACACCATTTTTTTTTTAAACAAACAGGAAAATCACAAATAATTAAATTAGGGAATGTTTTCAGATGTCACTTTTAAATAGGGTGAAAGATCCAGAAGGTTTCTTACTTCATGTCTTCTTTCAAAATGGCACTAAAGGCAACTTCAGTGAAGTTGCCTTTAGTGCCCTGCCAAAAGCAAAAGATAAGACTCTGCCACAGGGATTTTGGTTCTCAGTGGCATGACATCCAAGCAGCTACTTTGAGCACCTCGGAGGTCTTATCTACACTAGTCCCCCAGCCTGAGCAGTGCCTCTTGGGATTTCAAAGCTCTGCATCTGCGGGAACATCTGCATAGCTTTATTGCCAGAGCTACAACAATAGTCACCCAAAAGAGGGCTGAATGACTAATTATTAACCAGAATTCTTTCTAATTATTTTCCATTTTAAAACATGTGAGGGAGAGAAACCCTCTTATAAAAGGCGTTAAAAATCCTCCTCTCATTCATTTGTATATTAAATAACTAAATTAACAGATGCTGGGAATTTAACCAAAGCAACTCTTCCCCCCCCCGCTTCCCTCGCTTCTTATCTCTTTAGTCACATAACAAGCCAAACCAGTGAACTAGGCTGAACTCTTACTAAACAAACTAAAGTTAGTAACAAGCTGGAGGCTAAAATCATGTCCACCATCTACATCAACACACAGCTGATGGATGTGCTAAACTGATGGCAGATGAAAATGCAAAAAATCTCTCTCTCATTCTTAAAATCCATTTACCAAACAAAGTAGGTATTCAGTTCACATCACAATAATCTTTGCTGGCAGCAGCAGTGCCGCACGCAGGTCACACAGGAGGAGGTAAGAGATCATGATGGAGGAGCCCTTCGGCAATGGGCTGGACTTCGGCATTTGGCTTGGGTGCTGCATGGAGATGCTGACACTTTCTTAAATGAGACTGGACACACAGCATTAGAAAATGCCATTAGGAAGAAACCCGCATTAGAGGGAGAAAAGGAGGGTTGGAAGAAATGTGTAAAGGCGCAAGCAGGGGATGAAACAGAAGATGACTGGCAGATCTTTTCAACTGAATGAGATCTGAGAGTTGGGTAGTTAAGGTATTCACCCTTTCAAATGCCTGTCCCATCACGTGCTCCCAGTCCTGCTTCCTTCATGCTATTCTCCAGTGCCTTTTATAGTCCCCACTCATTTATCATCTCATTTTAATTCCTCTTCCTGACCCACCCCCCTAACTTATATATGCCACAGTAATTTAACAAACGTAAGCTACTGCTGGCAACAGGGTTATTTCCCCTTCTCTACCCGAACACATTCCTCCAGTCTTTCCTCCCATGCTGCCCTGGATGCAAAACCAAAAATTAATGAGCCAAAATACCTGTGTGAATTAGAAAATAAGAGAAATGCCAACGGGCACTTTTCACCTTTTTTATTCATATAAAAACTTTAGTGGCTGTGTCACTAATGCTGCTGCACAATTTCCCTCCCTTGCAGGGCTGAGATGCAGTGCGACATAGCAAGCAAATTACGACCTATAAATCAAGACACCGAATGTGACATGTACAGAGTCAAACTGCACTGGGGGTTTTGGCAGATGGCACCGGCAAAAAAGTTTCCCCTACTAGCAAAGTGGTGATTAATTTGCTTCATGTATGACTGACAATATTTCTGTATTGCTCTCTCAGACCTCTAGTGCTGCCTGTTTGTTCTTAGTCAATATGGTATATGGTGTCCTGAGGCTATCATGACTCATTCGTTTTGCTGAACGTGGTTCTCAGGTGTAAGGGGAAATTAAAAACACAGTAAAACTGTGAGCTGGCAGTAGAAAATTAAACACTTGGAAATGCACTTGAGCCAATGCAGGCATACGAATTGAAATTATACTGATATAAATAGGCAGCTTTCTCCCCAGCAAGTATGTAAATCAAGCCATTGATCCAATCAGTTATTATGTCTGTGTGTCTCAATCACATTGTATCACCAGGCTTGAATTCCAAGCAACATCTACATGATGATGAATACATATAGTAGCAGATATAGATGGCAATGCGCAAGTGAGTCTTTAGGAGGCTTAAAAAAAAAAATCATTTATCAGGTAATTTTTAATATAAACAGCTTCCGAATGCAAGTAGCTTTATCTGTCACTGTTAATTAAACCTGTACTTTGTCAACATATGATAATCCATTTATTATAGTAAAAGCCATTACATTTCAAACCACTCACAAATTACAAACCATAATTGCTAGGATTATTATATTTCCAAGTGCAGGCAGCAAAGCCACCTTAAGATTCAACAATGGCGAGATAATTTTGGAATGTAACCATAGCACTTTCTCACAGTCCATTGGCTTTAGTATTGGCAGCAGACAAGCTGTAATTTTTCAGTTCCTAATTAGATTTAGCCATTAATTTAACTATTCTATCATACTGGTGAGACAGAAAACACTATTTGTTTGCTTGTTTTTTCCTGACTCCCTTTACTAAAATGCAGTGTTTTATTGCATTTATCAGTCAGGCAAACACACAACACTCACAAAGGGGCTTGGGTACTCCAGTGCTCATTTTCACAAGGCAGGCACCTGGCTTCCAGAGTATATGGCATGGCCCACAGTTAGGCACCTGGTAGGTTCCCCATACAATATGATGAAAGAATCAGACATTGCAGGATGGGATTCACAATATGAGGAGTTACCAAAGACGGAACGCTAAACAGAGTGGGCACGTCTACACGTTCATGTGTGTGCCATAATAGTGGCACATTAAGTTTAGTACCTTATGGTACTAAACTTAATGTGGCATAATGTGTGCTAATGCACAGTAGCACCAGTACACATGTTGTGACGGCCTTTGCCTGGCGTGCTAATGTGTAGCAGAACTAGTCTACTGTGCATTTAGCATTTTGCATAGATGTGTCCAGCAGGTGCATCTATGCAAGATGCTTTATTGCGAATTAGACTAATCTACTGCACAATAAAGCATCACCGTCTACACGTGCACAGCAATTACTGTGCAATAGATTCGGCTAATGCACCATTTTCTAGGACCTGTAGATAAGGGCACTAGAAATCAGCACATTAAACTAATGTGCCGAAACGCACATGTAGACACTAACTGGGAGCAAATTGCTCCTGGTCGGCCTAGGCAGCAGGGCCACCAGGTGAGGGGAGAGCTGTCTCAGCTCAGCAGGGTGCTAGTCTCCACATGGCTGGGGGACAGCTTCCAGGCAGCCAGAACAGCTCTCCCCTGACCCACTGAGGTTGGAACCAGCCCCTATGCCCATGCCAGGCCAGGGCTGACTCCCCCTAGCTGCTTCAAGGGGCGGCAGAGCAGAGCAGGAGCAGCCCTAGACTGAACTGCTTCCATCAAAAGCAAATTTGCTCCCGACAGGTGCATTCTGATGTGCATGGGGTGTAGTTTAATGCACCTGAATTTTTGGTGCAGTAAATTCAGGCATATTAATTGCACACATAGACACACCCAGCGAGTCCAAAATCCTGCCCCACTGCAGGGAACCTCCAATGTCCAATCAGAATTTGCAACCTAAAACGCTTGCTTAGACCGAGGCATTCCTTTCAAAAACAGCATGGGATGTTCCTTTCTAATAGGATATGCTGGAGGAGGTACCACCCACCATCCCTTTATAAATTGGCCTAAGAAAGTTGTATGCTCTATGCCCTCTTCAGCCTGAGAGGGTTTAAACTAACATTTCTTAGGGCTGTACTCCAGCTTCTCGGCTATTCTATGCTGGGGGGAGGGTGGGGGAAACGGGACTGTCTAAAACTCCTATGGAAGCTGTGCCATTTTGCAAACAACAATCCATGATTCACCAGGCTAGAGAAGGATAGCATGACTATCTAGGAAGGAAAACCTGGGTGCTGATCCCTGCTCCAGGACTTTTGGTATCAAACACCCATTAGATAAAATAAATATATAGCCCTTGGAGCAAACAGGGGAATCCTCTCTCTCAGCCAGGTATCTTAATAACACAGCTGCAGGCTTATGCTCCCACTGTTGTAAGTCCAATTAATTTTCAGTTCTTTTTGGCTCAGTGACACAGTTTCTCTAAGAAAAGTGGAACAAGTCCCCAACCCATTGTATCCTATATCCAGGTTGTTAAAGCACTGTCTTGGAAAGCATAAGATGTAGTTTTGAACCCCAATTGTCTGAGAAGAGTACCCATGACCTTGGCAAATGATTTAACCACTGTGCTAAGGGTCTAAGCCCCACGTATTTAACTAAAAGTGTCAGTGGCCAATATATTTTGTGCAGAGCTTCTTCTAGTCTGCATGGGCTAGGCATCCTCAGACCATGTCCACTGTATTACCCTCCTGTAGCACAACAGTCTTTAAGTGGGGCAGACAGCCACTGGGTAGGAGCCTAGATGTGAGTAATTAGCTGGCAGTTAAAAACCCAAGGGAGAAAAAGCAAGCAGCTCAAACTGGGGAAGGAGCAGTCTGGGACCTGACAAACCCAGAGGACCTAAAGAGCCCTTCCCTACTGCCCAGAGAAAGATCAAAGGTTTTGTGTTGCTTACTTGTGTGTTATTTTAGACAAGGACCATTGGTATTATAAGGGCTGGCTTCGGGGCTCCCAAGGGAGCAAAGCCAGCTGGTGAGGCTACAGGTATTTCAGCTCCTGCATGGCCTATTGTTTGGACTGGCCTAGGTCCTCGTAAGGGGACACAAAGCCCATCTGCACAGGAATAGGCACCCCAACCCACTTTAGACCTCCCTAGGGGACTTAGGTGGCAAAAAGCTTAGTCTGAGGATGCCGTATCAGGCAAGCTGAGGGACAGGTACTGACATGCTCGGCTCTGTAAGGATGATGCCAGTCCTGGGCATGCACAGATGCAATGCTTTAGGGAGCTTTTCCTGGCAAAGCCTTAGGTACCTCCAAACTTCAGTCACTTAAGAAATTAAGCAGGGGGCTAGCAATCATGTTCTTGGACTTCAGCTCCTGAATCCCACCCAACTCTATCTGGGCTCAGGTAATTATAACCTCTCACTTGCAGTCCCAATGCTTTAAAGAGTTCTGCAATACCTTTGCCCCTACACCAGACTATTGAGGCAGGTGCCGACATCTGAAATGCATGCCAGCAAGTTACCTTCTGCTGAAGATAATTTTTTTTTTCAGTTACCCCTCCCATACTTTAAATACTTCTCAGAAATACATGTTCTTCTTTCCCCGAGATGAAAGTACATTGAAATAAGACTAACTCTTAAGTGAAGAGACGAAAGGGCGAGGCTCTTATCCATTCACTATTAAGTCAATAACCCTGGCTGGTATACAAGACTTAAGCCAGTGGTTCCCAAACGATGGCTTGTGACCGTAAATGGGGTTGCAACTCAGCAGATGGGGTCGGAAAAAACAGGGATACGGAGGGCACAGCAGGGCATGGGGCCGCAACCGAGCTGGACCAGCTCCAGGCAGGAGCTACTTCCATGGCCTACTGGGCAGGAGCTGGTATGGGAGGGTGTGCCACACTGCTATGGCTGCCAAGGTGAGGTGCGGCAGCATGGAGTTGTGTCCCTGCTGCTGCTGGGTAGGCAGGGAGTGCCTCAGTTTGGTGGCCACACCAGCGCATTGCTCCCTCCTACACTGGATCCCTCCTGCTGGGCCGTGGAGCCCCTGCGGGGAGGGCAGCAGGGCAGGGAGCCCCAAGCCCACAATGGGCAGTGCACATCCTCCCATCCCCTTCCCCCCACAGGCTCCGCACTGGCCATAACATACCGCAGGGCAAGGACAGGAGGAGGTGACGTAGCTGGGCTCCACGTTCCACTCTGCCCACACCCACTGCCTCCCATGGGTGGCAGCCAGAGCTCAGGCACCATTGGGAAGGGTGGGGGGCTGTGGTCCCTGGCCCTGGGGCACCTGGGGAGGGGCCAGAGGGCTACGAGGTGGGAGTGAGGGGCCATGCTAAGGAAATGGGGTCATGCTGAGGAAAAGTTTGGGAAGCACTGACTTAAGCTTTAAGATTCTTAAAGAAATTTGCCTTCCCATGAAAAGGGAAAAATATGTGTCCTTGTCAGATACTTCTCTGTTTAAAAAGAAATTCCCATCACCAGTGGACACAGGCAGTAAATGGCAGCAGAACTGTCACAGACACCTTGGAAGCCAGTAAAGGGCATGTTCAAAAGTGCAGGAGATGAACTCAAACTAATCTCATCAACTCTCATTCCCATATGAAGAGAAACATCTCAAGCTAACTCTTGTGACATACTGTTATTTTTCCCTTTGGGACTGTCAAGATAAGTACTGGATTCTAACCTGTGAATCAACAAAGTGAGACTTGTAACTATATCGAGTCAAGACCTCCACCTCCAAACCCACAGGCAACAGATTTGCTAAGTGTCGTTGACCTACAGTCTCTTGTTGCTGCATAGACAAGACACTTATGCTCATTCTACAGTTCACTGTACTTGCAGAATATGAAGAAAAGGTTTCTCCAGAGATGTATGACAGAATGAATGATCCTTGTTATAAAAGCAGGATCGTGTCATTCAGCTACGTAAACAACTACCAGAAGACTACCTAGTGATAAAATATTCCCTCAAAGCTGAGTTAAAAAAAATATCAAGGTCAAAACGTGATTTTGTAATCACTGACAACTGTGGAGTGTTGTTTCACATTCTCCTCTCCTTAAAGCTGTTCATTTTCCCGCTGTATAAGCATAGACTGAAACCTTGAAGGACATGCCCACAAAGAAGGTTCTCTTTTCAAACTCATGTCCTGCAAACCCAGACGTTTTGCACTGCGCAATTATTAAAATCTACTCATAAGAACTGGAGTTCCTGTATCTACTGCTGCTGTTAGAAAAAACAGAGAGAAAGAAGAGGACAACAATACAATGCATGTGTGATTTAAGGAAAAGTACCCTCACTGCAGCTAATTGCTCTCTGGAACTTAATTGATAAAACCATAAGATGTTCAACAAAAGACTCTATGCAGGTAGACTATAAAACCTAATTATTTCTCACAAAGCAGACCATTCCATTTAAAATAAAAGAAAGCTATGAGCAATAAAGCCCATGCCATTAACAATTAGTCTTCTGCACACATGATTAGACTCCCAGTGATAAAGAAGCCTCTAAATTTAATGACGAATCCCATATTTTTGGCTGGGCTCAATATTCCCTACTAATTATGTTGAAAGACCTTGTGCTCCTTAAAAGTACTTAGACTGCAAAATATGACACCATCTCTATAGATTCACTGTTAGTACTTAACATTTAACATTGGGTGTTAAAATATATGAGAATTAATATTGGCAGTTAAGGTTTTTTCCTTTTGTTTTATTTATAAAACAGTATAATTCTAAAGAGTTGAGAAGAGTTTCTTATGAGCTGTTTGCTAATGAGAATTTTCTCAAACACTGGCTGTGTCGACCAGCTGCCCTAAATTAAACTTCAACAGAACATACGACCAAGTGAACTTTGGAAGAAAGAGTTAGGTGCCAAGAGAGAATGAATTCGGCATATGGCAAAGACAATACAGGCAATAAACAAGAATGCATACCATTATGTTTCTAGCACAAAAAGAAGTAAAACAAAAAAAAATTGTTTATTTTTTGCCAAGTAGACTAAAATGGAAGAGGAAAAGTAGAAATGTGTGCTTTTATATGCACCACTAAGCATTGGCCGTAGAAAGCTGATGGTAGGGTAGATGTACACCTTATAGACTAACTAATACACCCAGCACAAACTTTCATTAACTCAAGTTCACCTCATCAGATGCTATGAAAGGACAGCATGGAGTAGCATATGCTTACTGAATATGCTACAAATCTCTCTCTCCCCCAGCCTCTCTTTGCAATGTCCAGTTAATGCCCGTTATGCCCAAGGGAACTACAAGAAAAAATACTTTTAATTCCAACAAGAAGTTCGCGTTGGTGTAAAATGGTGTAAAATCATGCTGGTGTAAAATCAGCATTATGCCAATCATTGTATATGTTGGTGAAACAAAGGTTGAAATGGATCTTGCATCCAGAGCTTACTCATGTTTGGCCTTTTTTTCTTCTTCTTCTATACACATGCAATTCCAGTGACACGTTTAGACTCAATTAGTCTACAGTAGCAGAGCCAGGCCTCTTGCTCTCTACAAGAAAACTAAAATCAGTCTCAATAAACTGGATGTTAGGGTATTTTTGCAGGGCTGCTAAGACCTACATTTCTGATCTGACATCCTTTGTCACAGGTAGGATGCCCAATTGTCCTAGTGTTTCAGAAGTTATTCTGGGGGAAGAAACAAAACCCCCCCCCCCACCAAAAAAAACCCAACCATCCCCCCACCCCCCCCAAAAAACACAAACCCTTCTGCTGCTTTCCCAGGGATGCTTTTGAGTACATGGCACTTTGTAGCAAGAGTTATCCAATATAATAAATAGGGAGCTTAACTTCTTCCGCAGTCTGCCACAATATTACAGGCCAGATGCTCAGCTGTTACAAGATGGCTTAGCTCCACTGAAGTTAAGGAGGCTACATAGTCTGTATTTTGAGTGGCCAGTGCAGAAAGCACCTTCTCCACATGAATATTCTCTCTTGAAAAAAAAACCCCCACAAAAAAAAAAAGAAACCCAAAAACCAACAATCACCACCACCAAACTTGACTGGCAGACACCGGACTGCTGCTCAGATTACCAAGGGGTATCTGTTCTATTAAAAAAAAAAAGTTATCTAACAAAGAGCCAGATGAGACAGACAAATGAACCTTCATTCTGTAGGTAAGAAAAAACTATTACTGTAATTATCTAAAACACCTCCATTCTACAAAGGTTTTTAAAAGCTCTCATTTGTATTTTGTTACTGCTTTGGCAAACTGGCATTGATAATTTACTGACAAGAATTCGCCGATTTGGATCTCTATTAAAATGGTGTAAAAAATCAGGAGTACCCCACTGAGATACAACAATGTGAAACTGGTGTATGGGGAAGGAGAATCGGGTCTTTCTTTCTTTTCTTTTTTTTTTGATGGACTCATTTCTTGTGAAAGCTTAAGTAAATGATCCTAGGTAAGGTAAGCCAAACTCAACAGCGACAATTCACCCAAGGAACCTTGTCTGCCTTGATCCTAGGTAAGGCACTCTTCTCTTACTCATTTTCATTCTTATTCCTTAAGACTTGTGTTTTGTTCCATGTCATCCACATCTTCTGGAGGTTTTTTCCATGTCTTCCTTTACTACATTTTATGTACAAGAAACTTCTCATAGCTGTATGAGAAGGCAGCTTTAATGATTGCTTTGACATTCATTCCTTAGTGTGCATTTAATTTAAAATTTGTTTTACATGCCGTGCATCTGGTTGCTCCTATTAATTACGTGGCTCAGCAATGACCAAGAACAACACTGATACAAAACCCTGGCACTTGACATTACCCTTACAAGTTGGGTTAGACAGTATTAACCAATGAAAAATGGGTAGAAGATATGCATGTACAACATTATCCTGAGTAGGCATCATGAACATACATTTCATCAATACTGATGAAATACTCATTTAAAACTTTTAATTCCTCTGTCAAACAGACAAACTCTTCAGAATATCCACTTCTACAGGTTACAGCCATGGAAAACTGAGCCATTTCATGAGATACTCAATAACAGTCATTAGTTTAAAAGTGAATTTCAGTCAAACACCCCAAGTATCACCTGGTTTTACATTGGCATTATACAGAATGATGAATCTTGCATACTTGCAGTATAAACCATAAGCTAGGTTGGATTCACTGAAAACTGAGCCTAGATTTATTGAACAAAAGTAAAATGAATAGAGTTTATAATTTCATAAAATGATTTTATGAGTTGGGATTATTGGGCAATTTTATCACCCAAATTCCACCTTCCTTTCTCCTTGGGCAATTCCCCGTTAGGACCATGGGCCTGCAAGAACCTTACTGAAAGTAGAAGTCAGTCCACAGAAGACAAACTTGTTTAATTATTGTGTAGAATATTCTTTTTACAGCTTGAATTTCATATATTTAGGTATTTAGCACAAAGATGTAAGCAACAGCCAGACCTGCACACCCAAATCCTCAAACATGACTCAAAAAAAATGAACTGTTTTATCAAAATACATTCTACTGTATAAGCCAATACAACACAATGCTCAGTTGCCTTTACCAATTCTATAATTAAGTGCAATTCTCGGTGCTTTACATTATTGCTTAGGCCGATGCATCCAAATATATTTTTTTGAAAATTCTAATAGAAATTTTTTTCACTGCTCATAACTTTCCTCATCACCTTTCCTAGCCCTGGGTGTCCAAATTGTTTTCAGTCAGTTCAGCACATCTCTAGTGTATAATCTGTTTTATTCAGTGGAATTTCCTGTCATGTCTTGTCACATCACCAGAATGGCTCGCTGCCTCTAAGAAATGCAGAACTGTCTACTGTGCGGGGGGAAAATGTCAGAGAACACCACAGTCAAATTGAGCTCAATGTAAAGAGAAACACTCATATGGAAAAACCTACCTCTACACTTCACAGTAATTCAGACTTCAAGAAAAAAAAAAAAAACAGATACCATTTTTCTAGCTCAAGGAGCAGTGAAGCTGTCTGCATAGAATTCTTTTTATCAAAATAAGGTGAAAGGGTTTTATGTAACATGCACACAGAACATACCATCTAAACCTCTCACACTCCTATTTAATGCACAAGAGAAATGTCGTGCACAGTTTAGTTCCACATGGAGGTCTTACCTGGCTTTCAGTACAGCATGTGCATGCATGTGTGTTTAGGGGCGAGGGGGGAGGAGTGGAACAAATACAGAGCGGACAGAGGAGATCCATGTAAAATTGTACTTTCAGCCATTTCCTCTACATTCAACTCCCTCATCCATCTCCACTAGGACTTCAAACTCAGCAGCTTCCCCACAATAGCCATTTTTGAAAAAGATTATATAAAAAAGATAAAAAGAAGCATTATTTCCAATACATTTACACTCTAGCTAAATTATGGATGCTGGAGGCCAGGTCCTTAAATCTACCCAACAAGAATAGATTTGGTATACCTGAAGAAGCACAAGATGATGTGCAAAGCTGGCTATAGAAGACCTTGATACCCACGTTCCTTACTCCTGGGTTTTGCGAGTGAACAGGAAAGGTGCCCAGCATTGTGCTAGTTAACAAATAGCTCCTTCTTGAAATGCATAAAACAAAGCGTCTTGGATACAGAAAAACCTGAAACAAACCATATACCTATCTCTTAATGTGACAAGGACAACTTGAATAGCAAATACAGAAACCCTGATTCTTGTTAAAGTTTCGTTCCAAATTTTCAGTCACCAGGATCCAAGTTTAGTTACGCCTATTCTAAGGATGCAAAGTCTGGACATAAACCACACTTGGGTCTATAAAACATACAGAAATTATTTGAAATCCAGAAAATGTGTTACAGTGAAGCACTTCAGTGGCTGAATCTCCTAAGCTGATTGAATAATGATTTGATAATGATCTGTAAGTACTTAGGCAAGGAGATACCTCTCAATCAGTTCATCCCAACATAAGACATTTTATCTATGGCAACAATCCATGTGGTTTTGCTCAAGCCAAGGATTTTGCCCAGACTGAAGCTACACCAATATTAATGTTCCTCTAGCTCTCAGTCTGATATGCTAAGGACCAAAAATAGGATACTCCAGCCCAGTGAATCTTCTCCATCTCCAAAACTGCAAGGCCAAAGGACAACTCAGCATCATCTACAACAGGATACCGTTCTCTCCTAATTCTTGTGTCTACCTAGGAGAGACAATGGCCTGAGGGTCTCAACTTTTTTAAACTCAAAGCATCTCTGGCAAAATACCTGCTTTTAGCTTTCACTTGCTTCTTGATTATGGAAAAAAAATTATAGAACAATTCTTATGTTGCAGAAGTCAGAGAAAGACCACAAGTCAGAATGTTTTGGACTCTACATATTCCTATTCAAAACCTCCAAGTTCATTCTGTGAATCGTGTAAGTGTTTGCACACCTAATGTTGAGTAGCACCCTGGCTGAGAATTCACTGCACTAAGCCATATATTTTCTTCTGGAGAAATACAAAATGCAAAGTCAGCATTCAGAACAAGATACACAGAAAGCTTGCAAATTAAGAGTGGGGAGCCATGCCCACTTAATAGCAAAGGAAAGGAACCACAGGACCAGGACACCAGAAGATGTGTTGAATTCTCCTTTACTTAAGAATTCCAAATTAAACTTGTGTCCCTGTTTAGCAGACCTCGTTTAATATTAACAAAAATGATTAGGTCCAAAATTAGGCAAAGTTGTATGGATTTTGTCATCATGAGGTTAGACTACATTCTGATGTTTCCTTCTGGCCTTAGACCTGAATCCATAGTTCAGTGTCTTGAAGTTGGTGCAGGGAAAATATCATGTCCATGACTGATCTTCTGGCCCTAAATTCATATTGAGATTCAGGGTAGACGACTCACCAGCCGTTATAGGTGTGCCATGATGACCCTTGCAAAAGCTTTTCCTGCTATACTTAGAAGTGAGATACCTCTGTAGTTGTTGCAGCTGCTCTCCTTTATTTTTATACAAAGCGACAATGTTTGAATTATGTATGTCTTTTGGTAGCTCACCCTCTTTCCGGCATTTCAGTAGCAGCTGATGAAGATATGGTAGTAGGCTTTCTTTCCTGCACTTGAGAATTGCTGCTGGGATGCCATCTTTTCCAGGAGCCTTGCCACTTTATTATGAATCAATAGCCTTGCTTAGCTCTTCTACAGTGGACTCCACATTTAACTCTGGCATGACCTGTAGAGTTGGTATGTGATCCAGTGATTCACTGGTGATGTTTCTTTCTTGTAAGTAGAGCTCTTACAAGAGTAGAGCTCAACAAAATGAGACATCTGCGAGCTTGTATCTGAAATGGCTTCGCCACTCTACGATTTGAGAGGGGCAACCTTGTTGACAGTAGGGCTTAGAGCTTTCTTCAGTCCATCGTATGTGACTTTTAGGTTTTCCGTGTCTGATGCTGTCTGTATCTCTTCACAGTGCTTAGTCTAGTACTGATTTGCACAGCATCAGGTTGCTCTCTGTACCTTATTTTTTGTTTATCAAAGTCTTGCTTTGGTGCTCACTGTTGGCTTCTTGTTACCTTCTAGATAGTCTATGTTCTTGATGTAGATAGATGAAAGGTAAAAATTCTCCATTTTCTTGGAACCAGTCCTTACTGGATGGTCTAATTTCTCTAAATGTAGCTTTAGCTGCTTCATAGATTGCAGTTCTTAAGCCTTCCCAAATTTCCTCTGCCTTCTCTGGTAGTGACTTCCCAAACATGCCGAATTCAAAAGCCTTCACAAACTCTTGGCACTTCCTCTGATTCTTGGTGTTAATGGCATTGATTTTGGGCTTGTTCCTAAGTTTTGCTCTATGTAGTTTCTTGGCTATAATCTTCACTTTTCTAATGATCAAGGAGTGGTTGGTGCCAGTCAGCACTGTGGAACTCTGTAACAAAGGCAAGTATTTTCTCTTAATAACAAGGTCTAGTTGGTGCCAGTAGTCTGGTCGTGGACGTCGCCATGACACTTTGTGGTGATCTTTTCCAGCAGAATTCAAGAAGTCGTTGGCCATTTTCATTCATCTTGCTGATGCTAAAGTGTGCTACACAATTTGGCCACGAGTTGTCGTCTGCACTGACTCTCACCCTGAAGTCTCCAAGGAGGAATAGTCGCTCATTTGATGGTATTCCTTTGACGACTTGGTGCAGTGTCGTAAAATTTATCATTCTCCTCAGGGCTGGAGTTGAGTGTTGGTGCATAAGCGCTCATGATGTTCACAGAACTGATGGTCATCTGAAGTCTAAGTGAGATAATGCACTCTGACTTCCCAATGGGTGTTTCTATAAGCTTCACCAACTTGTTATATGGAGACAGTTCAGCCTCTTGACAGGAATGAAATGGTCCCTTAGGCCTGCAAGGCCTAGAGCAGTCTTGACATAAATAGGTTTAGGGTCTGATGCAGCTTGTTTTTCTGCAAGAGTCTGATGATAAAAAACATTTGTTATGGATAAAAGGGTTTGTTATGGTGCGTTCCACCCAAATCTGAAGTAAATGGCTCCCAGTACCAAGAAGAAGAGAAAAACAATGATAAAGTGAAGACAACCCCAGGTTGTTGATGGAAAAACAGAAAATTGGCCTAATTGGTAGCTACATGACTAAAGAACTATAAATATTACCTCCCTTTTCCTTCCCCTTTCTCTCTTCTTCTCCTCCCCTTGTACTTCCTGTCCCCTCCTTCTCTTCTCCTCATTCCAACAATGTCTGAGAACTGAAGACATCTCATCTCCCTTCAAGGAAGAAGAGCTCACTTTGAGATGGCTGGCGAGCACTCAATATGTGTATTATTAGGACTGGTAATATACTTGCTTGCTAAGATTGTATCTTTTTAAAACTACTGAAACTGCTAACATTATATCCATATGCATGCTTGGTGTTAGTTCTTTATAAAGCTCAATAAAACTGATTTATTAAAGAGATAACTGAGCTCTTGTTTGGAGAAAACTGAAGCTTATTTTAAGGCGATATTGATTCTGCCGTTTGCTCCCCCTTCCATTTGGGAGGAGAACCAGATACCCCCTGGTTCTTAGGGCAACAGTTACTCTCAGCAAAACCGTGCAGACTATTTTCTTCCGTAATTTTACCTGGCCAAAAATGGTATAATTGGCCTCTTGGATAGAACCAGCATCTACAAGTCTCGTTTCCTGGAGCGTTGTAATGTCAGCATTGAGTTTGTACAGCTCACTCGATCAAGATCGACTTCCATATGCTGCTCATGTACTGTAGGTCGCCATCTGTCAAGCCAGTACACATGGTCCTGACATTCCAGCTTCCAAGCTGAAAAGTTCTTGATACCTTGTTTTTGCCAGGTGCAAGGTTTGCATCTGCTTTTCAGTTTTTGGCCTAGCCCCATGCACCCAATGAAGCAGACAGACCATGGTGGGTCAGCACCTAACTGTCCAGGGGCTGCCAGGCATTATGGCAGGCAGTAGCTGACCAGTAGTATGCAATGATTCCTCCCACCATTAAAGGTGACCTGTGGCGTCCCCCTCTACGCCAGTCAAGTGAAAGCTTATGACCTGTAACTGCCACCTTCCATGTTGTGTCCATGCTGCCAGCAAGGATGAACCATGTAGTGTGGCTGCAACAGCCTGGGCAGTTGATATGGAGATGCTGCTTTGTCCCTGTATCAACGTCCCCCTCTCAGCCTCACTGGTCTGTTCCAAAGGAAGGACGGAAGTCGATACATTTAGAACCAGCTACACTGCAAGAGTTGCCAGTGCAGAGGAGGTCTTCCAACTCCCTGCCTTTTGGGGCTCCACTCCTAGATTGGTTGCCAGCCATGGCTAAAGCACCCAATCTGCCCCGTGTGGATACCGTTGGCAAAATCACTGAGTAATTAATTATGCTCATCTGCCTTTTAATAGCATTTCCTCCATCAAGTGCTCCACTACCCTCCTCAGGCACTCATCCGCCCAAAGCCGTTGGCACTTCCTTAGGTTGCCAGATTAATTAATCGCCACCCAGCACTCAGCATTGACCAGTACAGGTTGTACTGCTTATGGTCACAGTGATAGCAGGTTTTCAATCCTGACCTGATCCCTGACCACATAACCAGAAAATATAGGTGGACATAATAAGTTAAGGCTCTTGATGAGGCCCATGCAATATTGAAAGACAAATATGCCTGTGCTGCCAATTCAAGGCCAGTTAGATAGAGAGTGTTTTGTCAACAATTTAGCAGTGAAGAAGCTGCTGGGCTGTGTGAATTCAAGTACACGCTACTAGTTTGTGAGATAATTTCTCTCACAAATCTTTGCCATCATCTAAGAGGTAGGAGTTTCAACTAGTATCCAAGAGCACACAGTGCACGGAGTAGGCAATGGTAACAACATGTTACCATTGTAACATGGTACACACATGTTACATGTGTAACATGGTAACATGTGTTGACATAGAATTAAAGGAGAAACCAGTGAATAGAACCAGAAAACGGGGACAAAAGCAATGGTAAAGGGAAATGCTTTATCCACAGCTAAATTTTGGAGAGTTTAGGTATTGTGAGATGTGAAGAAGTCAGAAAAAAAAGTTACATCAAGCAAGGTGAGAGAAAGGTTGAAATAAAGCATAAATAAGATTTTTAAGACATCTGACAGAACTTAAGTGGGCAAAATGAGATGTGATGCAGTTAGATTTTAGAGACGTAAAAGGAAAAGCAGCAGGAGGACCTGGCAAGCTTGTCTGTGGGGATAAAGAACGGAGAGTCAAAAGTGACACTCAGGTTGAAAATAGTAGCTTGCAAGGGAACGGGTTTGCCATGGTGTTATGACAGAATCTTCCATTGGCTGATACGTGGCACTGATCTTGAAAAAAGTCCCCAATCTCGCAGGCAAAAATCTGGAGCTGCAAAACATCATGTTCATAATGTGCTGAGGAGGAGGGATGGGAAATGAAGAGAGATTTCAGGGTGTAGTGACTGCTAACAAGTGCTGTCTTATAAAATGATGGAGTTCCTTTTTAATATATTCAGGAATGTTTTGGAAAAATCAGATTATACTAGATCCTGTGCTTTTAATGTTGGGATCAATTTCAAATCTGTCATGCTCTGCTTTAGATTTTTGGGTCATATCTATCTTGTGATGCATAAATTGGGCCTCCTGTGGGCATACAAAATCCTGAGTGAAACAAAAACCATTCCATCCAAAATATGACAAGATCATTTGGCACCTTTTCTAAGAGATCGAGGGGAAAAGCTCCCTCCTTCCATGCCCAGATATCTGAATATGGTCTATTCTTGGCCAATGTCCCAAATAAGGGCAGATGCCAAAGGAGCTTTGAACTCTGTGGCTCAGTAACAACAGGGCAGAACTGTCCCAGATTCTCAATTTTCTTACTCCTGTTTTGCAGCTGTGTGATGTTACAATCCCCCCGCGGACAAAAAGTGGTGAGGAAGCAGGATGGAAGCCTGCATCCTCTCTCTTCAAAGTAGTGCACTACCTTGGTGACATCCCCAGGTTAAAAAGCATCTTCCTGAGAGTCTCTTTTGAAGCCAGGTAGCAACACAGTCAACCGCCAGCTTTCCCACTGGGACAGCTTGCTCATGCATTTTGCTGTTATAATTGGTTTTCAGCTACTATAATTGTTAAAAATTGTATTTTGTGTTCCAATTCTATAAAAAGTCACTAACCCGAACATGTGATGTTCACTCGAACTGGGAACATACCACACTCACACATTAAAAACGATTGAGCCACGGTGTCAACATGGTTTACTAATTTAGGCATTTCTGTCCTTGTATCTCCATGGGGTTCTGCTGGCTGCTTGCTGTAATTAGTAACTGTCAAGTGTGTCTCACTTTGTCTGTATCTATTGTCAAATTACCAGCAACTTATTTTAATTGATTCTCAATTGAGAAGATCACTAGAGATCCCATAATTATCTTTTATTGTGTGCATACTCTAAGCTATTAGACTAGCCAGTGCAGGGAAGATGGCCCTTTAGATAATCTTATAACGATGGCTTACATGACTTAAATCTGCTGGCACTGTATTGTATGAAATATGATTCAAGTGCCAACACAATTTGGGATGTGACATTAAACCTCCATTAATATGTATCATTCTACAGTTTCTTGCCATTTAATAAAAAACTTATCTTCATAAAATAAAAATCTATCCATAAGATGTTAGGGTGATAGACCTGATAAAAAGAGGCTGCCTTTACAATGCTGTTTATATATTGCTTCATTATTCTTTTTTTTTTTTATAGGTGCCTCATTAAAATTAGAAAAGAGACAGAAGGAGTATAAAAAAAAATGCTTCATAAAGTTAGCATCTCATTTTCTTGTGCCAAAGAAAAAAAAAAAAACTCCAGCAGAGAATGCTGTTTGTCAAACAGCAATAAATCATCATTATATTTAAACTGCAGTGATGAAATTCTAGATAAGTAATGAAAATCTCTTAATATTTAACCCAAAAGAAAAAGACCCAATCTGCAAGGGTCACATTTTATAAAGTCTATTATTAATTATGTGTCACATGACCAATAAGAGATAATTGCACATTAAGATGAACAAATTTTACATTTTTTGGACATCTTAAGAATATTTTCCTTCAGTCTAGGTCTTTATAGCCTCACTTCTAGGAGAGCTAATGGCCTGTGAGTAAATTAGTACAGAGAACATCTATTATATTGTATTACCCCAGGGAGACCTCAGACCTACTAACTTCAGCACATGAAGGCTATATTAAATGTGTTCTGACCATTGACTGTCAGGTTTATACTTGTCAAAGTTGCCTTAGACACCTAAAACTATAGGCAGCGTTTTACACCTGATGATAATCATGCAAAATTGGCCTTCTGTCTGAAAAATACAGGGCATGACAAGAACATTCGCTGTTATAACTGAGACCAAAAGAACCCAAATTAGAATCAATGAAACATTCTGATTAAATATGTTTGCTGGTGATCTGAAAAAGTTAGTCTCTACTCTTGGTGTACAAGTTACCAGATGGCTTTTTGTGGTTCAAGAGCAGGCTCCACTAATGAAGGATTAGTGCAATGCACTTAATGTTCGGGGGATAATCACACTACTATTGTGCTCCCTTGTAAACCCATCCACTCTCCCATCTTCCTTGTCCTCATGGGTGTGTGTCTCTAGCTGGAAGCACGCAGGCAGTCAGAAAAGAATCATGGCGTTTCCTCCATTCTGAAGCAACACATATTCATGCTCTAAAGATGCTGGACATATGTAAGTAGCGTTACAAACAGGGCTCAAATTACAGGGGAGTCTCGGGGGGGGGGGTCTGCCCCCCCATAAGAGACAAGAGCCCCCCTGTAAGATCTGAAAGTCATAACCCTGGGCGGGGGAGGTCTCTGATTTTATTAGGGCGTGATGGGCAGCCCAATTTCTTTTGCAGACCCCCGCAAGAGTCAAAGTGGAATTCGAATCCTGGTTACAAAGCTGAGCAGTTAACCAGCTGTTGAAAGCAGAATATGCTGTAATGTACTGCACTGCTTCTTTCTCCAATTACATTGTCTTATTCTAAAAAATAAGCAAAGAACTAAAATAATAAAAAGCACTAAAGCAATTCATATGGTGTTGATCATCATGAAGATGATGTAGACACAACAGCTTTGAGTTTGTTCAGCTGCATGAAAAAACTGAGTTTGAAAAACTCACTTCTGGTTTCAGTCTCGCTCGGGTACGTCAGAACTAGGAGGATCACAGAGCTGATGCTCCGAGCCTTTAGGTGATGGAAGATACTACGCAGTGCATCACTTACAAACAACCCTCCAGCAACCAGCTCAGAGACCTAGGTGCTTAGCCACAGTGTCTGTTTGTGCAGTACAGTGACAGATTAGGAAATGGTGAAGGAAGAAGAACTTCTGAAGGATAAAAATGGCCACAAAAGATGAAAAGGAGAGCAAAAGTATCTGAATTTAAATGGGCCTGGGGACTAAGTGACATTGTGTTTGGCATACGGTCATGCTAAAGTACTTCCTTGTCAGGCTCAAATGAGAAAGAGTTTGCCGGTACCTGGACATCTGAAAATCTACTGCCACAAACAGACCTGCTCCACCAGGTAAGATAAATGGGCATGTAGGACTCGTTAAAAGGGTCAGATTGATGATCCTGAACAATAAAATCTTTTCCCTGTAAAACAAGATAGAAAGCAGAACACTGTTGCTTAATACATCGCAAATTAAAACAACTTGTAGGGCCCAGCCTTAAGGAAGTGGTTTATTCATTCCATGGGGAAGAATACCTCCTCAAAATTATTGAGTGGTAGAAATATTATTTCAAGTGACATCACGATAATAGCATTGGAAATGTATTCCTGCTTTTAGGAAATAGTTGGTTGCATAAAAAGTGTGGAACGCTGAATGTCAATTATTATCCATCAAGACGTCAATCTTCTTCGATTTTTCTTTCAAATCTTAAACACCACCCAATAAAGACTTTATTTTACCTTGCCAGAAGCAAAAAAAATCTTGTGTTTTCACCTGTTTTCCTAGAACATTAAAAATGTTCTTCAGCATATAAAATAGCTTTTGCTGATCTCCGCTGTCTTTGAAAAAAAAGGCTGTGCCACAAAGCACTCTGATAGGGCACATACAGAAGAACATTCTATACCATTTCTGTACTTCATAATACAAATTTAAATTGAAATGGGTATTTTGAGCCTTCCACTGCCCCCTGGGAACTGGTTGAGAAATAGCAACAATTCGTGAAACTGGCAGAAGTTTTCGGTTTAATATTTCAGCCAAATGTTATGTGATCTTTAAAAAGTGAAGTTACATCTTATCTATACATGTTATAAATACTATCATTATAAAACTTGAGTTATACCAGTACAGATAAAAGCAGTATAACCAGGCACAGTCACATCAGTATAAAATGCTTCACTGCTTCTTGTATATTCCTGTTCTCCACAAAAACAACATTATATCAGAATAAGGCTGATCTGATATAATTAGGGGTTTGATGATTTAACTCTTTCAAGAAAAAACCCAACACCCAGTACTGAAGTAGTTAAAATAGTATAAGAAACCATATGGAGACAAGATTTAATTCAAGTAATTTCTAAACAAGAATTTGAATAATAATAATATTTGATAATTATGAATCACTCTATCTTCAGAGCACCTTGCAAATGTTTCCACAGTGCCTCTATGCAGTAGATAAGCAACTACTAGCACTTCATTTTGCCATGTCCTCACGGAGAGAAAACGGCTAACATCCAACTTGCTTTACGTGCAGAAGTCATGAAGTGACAGAGCTTGAGTAGTGTAAGTGCTGAAGTCCCTTACAGAATGGGAGAAAATATATGCAATGTTAGGCCAAACCAAGACAGAAGATGGAAGTAAAATAATTTTGCACTTTTTCTGACCTAGTAATGACACAACAAATGCAGAGCAGTGGCCATCACTAGTCTAGCCTACAAGGGAACTCAGCACGGGAGTAATGAATTGCCCCCATATCACCTGTGACTCATTCAAACCCACAGCAGGGGAGACCAAAACAGGACTGGGAATGGAGCCCATATCCATATCTTCCATTCATCCACAGCGATGCTACAAATGATAGTCAGCACTGGTGAGGCCTCACCTGGAGAACTTTGTCCAGTTTTGGGCCCTACACCTCAAGAAGGAAGCAGAAAGATTGGAAAGAGTCCAGCAGAAAGTGACAAAAATGATTAAAGGGAAGTAAGACTTACAAAGATAGGTTGAAAGAGTTCAGGTTATTTTGTCCAAAGAAGAGAAGACTGAGGAGAGGACTGATAAATCTTCAAATAACTGAAGAGCAATTAGAGTGGGTGGAGATAAATTATTATCTGTGGCCATAAGGCACAGAACTAGGAGCAATGGCTTCAAACTGCAGCAGAGCTTATTCAGTTTGGAGATTAGGAGGAATTTTCTGATTATGGAGGTGGGTCAAGCATTGGAAGAGGCTAACTGGGAAGTTGTAGAATTTCCATCCATCCCTAGAAATGTTCAAAACCAAGTTAGAAAGACATTTGGCTTGGATAGTTTAGCCAGGGACAATTCTGCCTTAAGCAGGGGGCTGGACGACCTTGTGAGGTCCCTTCCGGCCTGATTTTCCTATGATCCTCCATGCTGCTGAGCACAGCATAACAATGCGCATAGAAGAACTATGAAGGAAAGGGGAGCTGCATAGCAGGAGCACTGGCTGAGCAATCCACTTCTCTACTTCATAGCCCGATTCTTTGCTAGTTTCCCTGGTTCTGTTATGATGCTGTTTGCACTACCATCATTTCACTGTGTTTAAAAAAAATAAAAAGAAAAGAACATGCTCCCCTCTCTCTTCTGCAACTGTAAAAAACACAACAGCACAGGCTCATCTTAAACCCTTTATCTTCATGCTAAGGTCTTCTGACATTTTAAATATCAACCATAATGATTAACATCACTCTTTTAAGCCAGAAGCTAAAAACCACCCGGCTGCCATACACAGTGACACCTTTAAACACTCACACACTTCAGCAGTTACTAATTTTCCAACCCAGTACCTGGATATGACATTTTGACAAGTTTGCAAAGGATTTACTGAACTATTTATTAGTTCCATATATAAAAATTACATCTTTTTGCAATGCCTTTTTATTCAAAAATAACTTTTTAATACATTTTTAAGTGATTTTTTTAAACTAGCTTTACCACCCTGCCCACTTCCAAGTGCCAAAGGACACTAATCTACTTAGCAAGATTTGCCTAAATGCTCTAACATGGCCTAATTACACGAGAAGAATTTTGGACAGAAAATGCTATTGTCTATCTGTGTGTAGTCCATTACTGCACCTTCAAATAACGCAGCTGTTGGAGGACTGTGGAAGGTTCAGGAGATTTGCAGTGGAATATGCAGGGATCATAGCAGATACTAGGGGTATGTGAAACGGGCCCAACTCAGGGACAGGGATTCGCATTGTTGATTCAGATCACTGTCCCCGATTCGATTTGGCCAAATCCGAATCTGAAGATTCGATGATGATTCGGAGAATCAGCGATTCAGCCATAGACACAGCTTTAAATGTTTTTTCTACATACGTCGAGGTACCAGCATGGCTCATGAATGCTGTGATGTTGGAGCACATGGAGCATCCCACAGGAGCATGGGGGGCCCTCCACGTGCTCGGCAGAGAACCCGGAAGTGGACCAGAAGTGCTTCCAGTCCACTTCCGAGCGTGCTGGGGAGCCTCCCCATGCTTCTGTGGGATGCTCCATGCGCCCCAGCATCACAGCATTCATGAGCCCCCGCTACCTAATGATACGTAGAAAAAACATTTAAAGCTGTCTATATGTCCAAATCTACGAATCTTTCCAAATATCTCCAAATTGATTTGGAGGGTTCCGATTCGATTCAGAGAGATTAAATTCCCCTCTGATTTGATCTGGATTCAGAGATTCAGCCACCGAATAAGGCCAAATCTCTGCTGAATCGAATCAGGGACTGAAGCTTCACACAGCCCTAGCAGATACCAATGGAAAGTTGTCCAATGGCCTATGTGAAATAGGAGCATGGACTTAGGCCACTATCTCGTAAAGAGGAGTCCGTGTCAACAAAGCCACTGTCACCAGACATTAGCTGCTGCGTTGGCAGGCTCAGTAAATAAATAGAAAGAGATGAAGCAGCTGCTAGAAGCGGAACATGTTGAGGAAAAGGGGAAGGGTTGTAAAGGGAAAGCTTATCTGGCCTCATCTTATGAAGATTGAAAGGAGGCCGTCAGTCAGTAACACATGGAAAAAAACTTCCTCTGATTCAGTTAACTTCACATCTCTATTGTGCCTTACATTACTCTACCCTGAATTGTCTCTCATCTCAGATACTCTTCTTTATTTTCAGGAAAATGTTAAATATATTCAGAATTGATACTACCAAAGAAAAAATCTGATCGGGCTCCATCTGAAACCTAATGGCTTTCCCATCGTCTTCAATAGGAATTGGATTTGGCTACAGGCTATGGGTAAGTTAATAAAACAGTACCGAGGTAGTACTGCTCACTTACATGGTGGCAGTATCATTGTAATTACTTGTACTGCAGTAGTGTCTAACTTCTGCAGGCTCAGTTGCGTAGGCCACTGAACAAAGGTCTAGTGAGAAAAAGGCTTTCCCTGCAGAACATACAACCTAAACCAAGACACAAAAATAGTAGAGCAAGTGAACAGCACAGTGTAACTGAAATGAAAACTGAAGCCTTGAAGCTTACAGTCCAGGAGCCCTGGCACCAGGCCATTAGGCAATTCTGACTTCAACACACTACACCTTGTTTTATAACAGCTCACTGCTTCATTTGACAACCTCTGTCTTGGATGTATGCAGATCTATCCCCTGGATTTCATAGGCATATGCCTCGGACAGAATTTAGCCCTCATGCTTTTAGGAAGATGGCATTAAACCATGTATGTATGGCTATCCCATTCCTTAGGAATTGCATCTTGTTATTTTTAACAGATAAAGTAATACTCTCCTTAGAAATGGCAGAGATCAAAGAAGATATTACAAGCCCTCTCAGTAAAGAAAGAAAATCAGTCTTCATAAAAAGGAAATAGTCATTTACATCTAAATCATACTGTGGGTCTTAGAAAATTGATTGTAATGAAAAGATGCTGATCAAAGTAGACATTTTTAGATGATATATGATCTACCTTTTCTGAACTTTATGAAAAGATATGCATGATCATCCAACATATTATTCTTATATATTATGCCCTTTATCAGTCATCTTTTTTGAACTATACCAATTTTTATTCCTAAAGATGTATAAAGCTAGGGATGGTTGGGACTCAAGTCTCATTTACTGTGAACCCTCAAAATTTGGGTAAGAGCAGAGCTTGAGGTGGTTTCAGATAAACTGACAGTTTTGGCCCACTTTAAATTACACTAAACCATGTTCAATTATTGCAGTCCACTTCTGTATTGCATTACATGCAATAACAATTTACCCAGGAATAAAATTAAAGAAAAAACTCTTGCCTCTCTCTGAGTTTGTTTTTGTCTCTAATAAACCATACACTCATCATTTTTTTTTTTTTTGGTAACCTAGTAAAATGTATTAAGATGCAAGATGAACTATGTCTCCTCTGAGACCAGAGATATAAAGACACTGCACTACAATTATGCATAGAGTTTATTTATATATTATTCAATGACAGCTCTGTGCACTGAATTATGTTTCATATTTTGATGTTTAAGAATTTTTTTAGGGGGGTTAATTTCTTTTTAAAACTGCAAACCTGATATTTAGGTGCAACTACAATTTTTCTTTGGATACATTTATATTATATAAATGTTGTTTTTGTTTTAAAAGAATTGCAGAAAGATTGATGCATTTAAACCTCAGGATAGCTATGAAGCCACTACTCATCCAAGAAGTGGGATCATTTCAAAATGCAAAGATATCATCAGGAGAATCCCTTTTATGACATGATTGATCTGTTAATCATATCCCAGCTCTTGAATAGAAGATTCATCGCAGACTAAAACTATCCAGCTCCGATTAAATGGAAACATTCTGATCCTAACGTGAAACTATCTACTTTGAAAAGAAAGTATGTTGGTCTAATGAAGCTACTGTACCAGGTCTGCTTCACTTTGTAGTCTGGATTTTTGTTTTTTAAATATAAGCTTATTGATTTAGATATACAGGAAATTATGAGATCACATATGTTGGAGTTGCATTGGCCCCGATTGTTTTTTTAATTATGCAAGGTAATTTTAGCAGATTCACAGATTCATAGATTCTAGGGTCGGAAGGGACCTCAATAGATCATCAAGTCCGACCCCCTGCATAGGCA
>NW_005842001.1:1196031-1252486 GCF_000455745.1 Alligator sinensis
AGTACCCTCGGATGGAGCTCATCCGGGCCTGCTGACTTAAATACATCCAGTTCCTCCAAGTGACTCTGCACTATCTCAGGGTCTACGCATGGTAGTCTGGCGCCCTGCTGCTGCCTCTCCACAATCCCAGTGAGAGACTTGTCTTGCCCCTCGCTTAGAAACACTGAGGCAAAGAACTCATTGAGGAGTTCAGTCTTGTCCCCCCTGTCCATCACCAATTGCTTCTGCCCATTCAATAGGGGTCCTATTCCACCCTGGGCCTTCCTTTTACTCCCTATATAGCTGAAAAACAATTTCTTGTTATCCTTAACTTGGGATGCCATCCTCAGCTCCATGGTAGCTTTGGCCCGTCTAACTGCCTCCCTACAAGCGCGAGCAGAGGAGGTATACTCTTCTTTGGTAATCTCTCCCTGTTTCCACTTTTTATATGCTCCCCTTTTATCCCACAGGCTGCTCTGGAGTTCAAGCGTTTTAGAAAATAGGAACAAAGTAAGGAGAATATCATGACCTGAGTGCAACAGAAAATGAGGAAGGAAGGATTCTTTTAATCATGCTAACCTCACTCCAGTGCCATTTTCATAATTGGGTTAAAATTATCTTTTTTCAGGTATGCTGTACAGTGCCATCTGCTGCTTTATTTTTACATAGCAACTCTTATTAATGGGAGAAAACTATACGAAAAGTCATTAACACCACTTGTAAACTGTTGCTTTATGAAACTTGGAGTCTTTCCAGTTCCAATACTTGGACACTGCGAGTACATGTCTCGAACATGGTGTACCTCTTTAGCACACAAAGCTTTAGATGACTTCACTCATTTTGGACCCAAATTTAACTGCCCTATTTGTACTTCAACTATAAAATTATTAACAACTGAAAGGATGAATAATGCAACTAAGCTACTCAAAAACATCCCCTGTCACAGGCATCTCACCCAAACTACATTGTTGTGGCATCTCTTACTCTTTTCAGATTTTTCATTCGTACTCTTCAGATCAGCAGGTTCTGTGGGCTGGATTTGGCCTGTGGACCGTAGGTTGCCAATCCCTTATATAAGAGCCTCTCCGTCTGGCCCATAACAAAAGGTCTGATTCAGCCCTCTACAAAAATTGGTCAAATTCCTATTGACTTCAAGGAAAAAGAAGAGGATTGGACCCGATAACACATGTATAAATGGAATTCACTTCTACACATTTGACCTTCATTTTTAGAACAATTTCACTTTTTAAATTGCAGTCGTACAGACTGAGAACAGGCCAATGCATTTATGTGCTGCGCTGAGGAAAATGTAGTACAGCAACTCCTTCCTGTCAATGAACCAACAGTGTGCCCTTGCTGTGAAGAGAGCTAACAGCATACTGGGCTGCATTAGCAGGAGCACTGCCAGCAGATCAAGGAAAGGGATTACTCCCATCTATTCAGCACTGGCAGGACCACATCTGGAGTACTGTGTCCAGGTTTGGGTCTCCCACTACAGAAAGGGTGTGGACAAATTGGAGAGTCTAGCAGAGGGCAATGGGGAATATAACTTATGAGGAGATGCTGAAGTAACTGGGCTTATTTTAACTGGAAAAGAAAAAACTGAGTGGGGATTTAATAGCAACCTTCAACTGCTTGAAGGGCGATTCCAGAAAGGATGGATCTAGACTGTTCTCAGTGGTGGCAGATGACAGAACAAGGAGCAATGGTCTCAAGTTGCAACAAGGGAAGTTTAGGTTAGATATTAGGAAGAACTTTCTCACTAGATGGTAGTAAAATACTAGAACAGGTTACTCAGGAAAGTGGTGGTGGAATCTCCATCCTTGGAGGTTTTTAAGACCTGACTAGACAAACCCTTGGATAGGATGATGGAGTTGGGGATGGTCCTGTTTTGAGGAGGGGGTTGGACTAGATGACCTCCTGAGGTCCCTTCCAATCCTAGTTTTCTACTATTCTAATGCCAGAATGAACAGCAGGTTTAATACCCAAATCCTATGCACCTCCCCACTGGGGGAGCTTCCCTGCAAGAGCTGCAACTTCTCCCCCTACCACTATCAGGCTGGAGGGAAATATTCAAAGGCACCTGCTATTCATAAAGCTAAAAAAGTCACATTTTCAAAGCAATTTAGGCATTAGAAGCTCAATTCTCACAGAAAGACAACAGAACTTAGGTCTACTCGATGCCCAAGGGACAGATTTTCAAAAGTATTCAGGAGCCTAAGGTTTAAATAGTGCCCAGTGGAATTTTAAAATCGCATCGTTAAACTCATCTAGGGATGTGTCCGCATCTTTAGACACCTAAACACCTTCGAAAAATCTAGCTCCAAGTCACCTTTGAAAATGGTATTTCAGTGCTTTTGAGAACAACAAATGGAAATCTTAAGTTACATTATGAACAAGCAGGTTAGGCAAGACTTTTCCATAAGACATGTAGAGCCACTAAAAAGGTAGACATTATTTATCAATAGGGCCCTTAAGGGGTGGGGAGAAAAACATTTATCTATCAGTGAAGATACTGTTTACTGATGTTTGCATCTTTTCCAACTAATATACATGTTTTGAGTCATTTTCTGAATGTGTTTGCATCTGTGCACGTGCACAACTTCCTCACATGCATGACTAAAGTGGAAGTTCGTTCACTTCAAATTAGATACAGTTGTGATCCAAAGAGCAAGGGAGGGGAAAGCTTACTGGATTTAAATTGTATAACACCCAGAGGGAAAATAAGTGCAAGACTTTGCTTACTCACTCAAGTACTGACAGCCTTGGGCAATCAACCTACCATAATTCTAATTAACAGAAAACTGCCTGCACCCAATTAGCAGGGACCCAAAAAACAAATCAGATGTTTAAGATATTTATTACACCTTTTCTCCAAAAACCTCTCTGCATATAAATATGTAACATTTGTCTTTTACTAAACACCAGTTTGTCAGGGGAAGGCTATATATAGACAAAATTTCATTAACTTTATATTTTCAGACTTTGACTCATGTAGATTATGTAATTTTTTAAAAATTCTTATGGCACTCAAACTACATCCAAATGAAAGTGAACTTTCTATAGAAGATTCATATAAATGCAAACCACCAAGAATAACCAATGAAATAAATAGAAGAAACAAATTATTCAAGTGGTAGACAAAGCGGTAAACAACTGTCTATATTAACTTCTTATTTTCGAATCCAGCTATGTTAAATAGTTATTACTACTTTATATTTGTATCTTATGGTAATTTTCAAGGGAAAAATAAGTGGAAATGCTAGTCAAACTCTCACATATACAATATCAGGTGTTTCTATACTTGGCCAACACACTGATCTTCAGTGAGCTGCGTGCTGGTTACACCCTGCTGTAGTTTGCCCTGCGTCATCGCACTGAATGATACTGATCTAAAACTGGCCGTGCTAACTGCAGTTCCAGTGATAACTGCTTTATTAGGACAAACCTCCATGGTGTATCTGCCCCCAAAGCATCCTTCATAAACCCTTTCCAGCAAAACAGAACAGGTGCAACTTCTGATCACATTTAACCCAATGTATTTCTCTCCCTGCTTTGCATAAACACACTCCTCTAACTCCTATTTGTTTATTTGGGTACAGTTCCCATCACCGTATTACACAAAAATGATGAGAGTTTCCTATGGGCTTTTTGGTCAAAAGATGGCAATCTCACGTCTCAGTATTTCTGCGAGGTGTTGACGAGTGTTTGAATAAAACACCTCTGCCATATGTGAAATCTGTAAGGTCCTCCCTACTGCACACCACACTGCTTTCCAAATATCCCCTAGCACTACTGCTCAAAAGGCAAACCCATTCTAACACAGCTGTAATTTCATTTACAGTTATGGCTTTCCCTCAGGTTGGAAAGCAAAACCAGAGAATTTCCTCTAGTGAAGAAAATGTAAGGCCATGATGTGCCCAAGACTACCATAGTCTGCCCTTGTTTGATAAGTGGCTTCCTCCAACAGCTGTAATATCTGGGACAAGTGTTTTGTGAGTATCAGTTGGCCTTACTGAGTGATTCATTGTATACTGGAAAACTGCTTTGCATTTTTCTGGACGCCTTTGCAGCATAGAAAGGATAAAGCCCCATTTAGCTGGGAGCCTGACGTAGTGACACATTATTCACCTGCTACAGCTGTCACAATATTGTGCGGGCTTCTTGAGAACAGTTAACATTTCCACCTTTTCATTTATTTATTTATTTATTTTTACAGGAACACACACTCCATTTTCTTCATTTGTATCCTTAGGACAGAAGCACTGCACAGACACATTGAGTGCAGGAAAATAAGAGGGTTTTTTTTCCTTTTGGTAATAAAAGAAAAATAAATTACCATATTAGTTGTCCACTATAATAACAAGCTTAAGGCACTCCAATCCTGGCTCAGAGTCAATAATGTATATTTTATCCTGTTTCCTTTAAGAAAAAAAAAAAGAAAGTGGCAGGAAACAAAAGATTTAAAAGAGATGCCGCTCACTCTCCTCTAACCCCTGATTCAGGCACTTGTCAAGTGCTTATGTGGCATTTCAAACAAAACCCCTATCAAGATCCTGATGCCATTTCTCACATACTTTTGTAACAGACAAAGTTACTGTGATCCCATAATCTGTTCAAAACCACTTTGATCCAAAGCTATGTTTATTGTTGCTCTGAAGCACTGAATGATGCTGGTCATATTTAGTTGTTCTTGAAACAACATACACATGGTTAATAGTTTTGACATGCTATCAGCAGACACAAGGTTGATGGGGAAAGGAAGCCAAGGAGGTTGTCATTTTGTCACTATAAAAAGCAGACATTTCAGCAGCAAGAGAAATGAACACGGCCATAGCCCTACTGACCCAGAAAACACAAACCCCACTTCAGTTTCTGTGAAAAGCTGAAGATAAGAAATAGATCCAAGGCCAGTTTTTATTTTTATCCAAGCCAGCTATTTAATTTGGTTCTTCCAACAGACGCTATGGCCTTCCCCATTCATTTCGAGTTTATATGCATTCTGCAAGCCATGCCGAAGAGAAAGTGCTAGCTCCCAAAATGCTATATCGCAACAGCTAGGTTTTCCTAACTACATATACAAAATATATTTTTGCTCAGAGCAGTAATAATTCAATAAAACTAATAGGAGGCCTTAACAGTTTTGCTCTCAACCATGTGCCCCTGTAATGCAGTGCTGCACAGGGATATCATCAGTATTCTTGTGTAAGCTTTTAACAGAGAAAGGTTTCTACCTCAGCAGGGAAATAAACAGTATCAGCAGGGTCTAGAGTGGTACCCTAAGTGGCACCGGCATTTAATTTCTGCAGAGTTCCTACAGCATTTTTCATCTTGGTTTTACCTCCTCTCTCTTCAAACTCATCACTGTCATATTTACAGGAGTTGGAAATGAATATTTTCTTCCCTTTGTTACCTTCACTTGCTACTTATGTGAGATACAAAATTAGAAGAAGGCATTTTGGGAAGTCAGTGCGCTGGCAGACATACCACGTCCCTGCGGAGATTGCCACCAAACACCTTTTAAACCCAAATATACCATCTGGTTTTTGTTTCTATCATGCAGTTCTTCACTTAAAGTCTCCTAACCACCTTTGCACTTCCATGATACACGTGCTTTGTTTTCTGAGTGAACCGAAGGGAGAGAAGATGTCTCATTCCCTACAAACCAAGGCATTGTTCCTTTATCTCACATGTTTAGGATTTATGCTTCTTATGCATTGTCCTGCTCCATGGGGACAGACTCCCTGTTAATGTACTACTTACAATGCACAAAGGTAAGGAAGCCTTAATACTGTTTTTTTCAGATTTCTGGGGATATTAAGGAAGATTATTCAGATTCCCCTTGTCCTTTCTGCCTCATCCCCTGGGGTACCATTCCTGGACTCAGTGAGCCTCATTTCTGCATCCAGGGAAAGTAGGAACTGTGCCAGTATAATGACTGATCTCAACTTTCAAGCACTGCCAACCCTTGTGGGTTTTTTTTTTTTAAATCATAAACTTCACAAGAGTTGGTACTTGCCTTACAGCCCCAGCTTGTGGAGTCAAGGGACTGCATGAGAACTACAATCTCCATTAAAAGAACCAGTTCCTAAACATTGTGGTTTCTAAGCTTTGTGACTGGTGACAAAAGCTGGATAATATGAGGCCTAACGGTGGGTCCCAACGTGCAAGGGCATGTGCTTGTAGAGGCACAAATTTGTGCTGCTACTTTGTGCCCCATCTCATGTTCCTGCATGTGCGCTTTGGCGAGCAGCGAATTGTCATGGGTAGGGGTAGGGGTAGGGTAGGCTGGAACCAGCACCTGTGCTGGCCCCCGCAGTATTACCTGGTGTCCTAGTGCAGCAGGGATGTCGATATAACATCATATGGAGCCTGGCCAACAGCCAGAGTGTTGCTCTGGACAGCTAGCTCTCATTTCTTTTCCGATGCATGCTCTGCACTGGTTTTTCCCCCAGGAGCCTTTTTTTTTTTGCTACTGGGACTTCCTGGTAGCAAATTTTGCCACCATGCTGCAAATTTGCAGCGTGGCACATGTTTTCATGTTCTGTGCGTCTGGTTTGTGGGGTCACAAACCACACACCCCTGCACAGGGGGACCCGCTCTAAGTGCACTTGTACACGTGATGGGGGTTTAGTCCCTCAGGGTTGCATTCTATGCCCCCTAGATTGAAATGCTGAGTTTTTAATTGAAATGGTGGGTTTTATTTTTCTGTCACTGTATACATGTCATTGCCCTGGCAGCTGCAGATGCCCGCTGAAGGTAGAAGTGGCAAGGGACCTGATCCTTTTTTGATTTTTTCCCCTCCAGCAGAGCCTGTCCACCTCTCCTGCAGCCAAAAGATTTGCTGCCAGTAGACCAAGCAGCCCTTGAGCTGCAGGGGGGGTGGTCTGTTCTTCTCTCCACAGCAGCAGCACCCCCCAGGGCTGGCTAGGCAGTCTGCTCTGGGTGCTGCCCCAGCACAGAGGCACCCAATCCAACTCTTCCTCAAATCTAACCTGGCTTCCAGTGCCCCATGCACTGTCCCCACCACCTTCTCTGGCCACCAGCACACCCAGCCACTCTCCTGCCATCTCCCCACACTGCCCCAAGGGCAAGCCACCTTGTTTCCAGGCAGCCCCAGGTGTCCTAGCAGCCACAAGTGCCTGCTAAAGGCAGAAGCAGTGAGGGATTTTCTTTTTTTGTTTGGTAGTGAGGGAAGCAATCTTTTTTCAGCAGAGCTTGCTTGCCTCTCCCATAGCCAAGGGGGTGAGCTGACAGATTAATGGCTGCAATGTTCCAAGTTGCAACATTGCAAACTGAACTACATTGGGATGTGGTCTAATTTGTAATAATGCAAACTCATTTAAACCCCCCCAAAATTGTGTACATGTAAAGTACATGTACAAGGGCCCTAAGAGCTCAAAATAATCAGAAGGCAAATTAAAAATATCCCAATAGATTATTTTCTAAAATCTGATAGTTTTAAAGCATTCAGGATTTCATCTCTTTTGCAGAGGGGAAGTAATTTACCATTCTTTTATTCTTAGAATTAGGGATATTGGATATTTATGGATTTTGAATTAATAGATTAAAAGAGAGACCTATAGAAATCTCTTGTCATCCTGAAACATGATTAGTACTACAACACAACCTCCCCTGCATTAAGCTTATGTGAGCTGTAGCTCCCCATCATGTTCTTCGGCATGTTTGTCACATGAACACCAACCTATTGTATTAGCTATGATGTTAATTATAACTTCTATTACTCTATTGTCTGCTACTTTAAAGCAGACTAAATCTTACTGGAGAAGATCAGAAACAGAATGCTTATTGTTGCTTTCTTAATCCAGTGTTAATGCAGTCTGCAAGAAAATGTTGCTATAAATTCTCCAGTATGAAATTAGAGAATCCATGTTAATATAAGGTGCTGATCATCAACAGTTAACCCGCAGAAAATGGAAAAGGTTTTCAGTCCCTAGAAAGAAAGCTGGTTTACATTTTAGTATTGGATTATACTCCATAAAGGAGATAACTATGAAGTGATTTCTCCAAGGTCAACATGCCTCAAAAAGAAAGTTAAATAAGATATTAGCAATAGAAACCCTCAGTTACTATCACAAAATACAAGACTATTTGCAATATATTAAATACATCCAGAAATACACCATATTCATTGGGTAACTGATTTTTTACCAGCCTGCTGCTAAGTCCACAAAGACAGCAAGATTATAGTTATAGTCCTTCTGTTTTTTTTTCCCATTGCTTTTAAAATTAAGCAATTTCCTTGAGAATTGTTTCTTCTTCCTGCAGCATTTGCACACAACTGAGCATTATACATGCACTGGTGATTAAAGATTACTTTAATCTTTGGTATTTCACCAACTGTTGAGGTTAAAAAGAAACAAGTTACCTCACAAGACACCTGATATTGCCAGCTCTCTCATATTAAAAACCTCTAATTTCTATCCAAGATAATTTGCAAGATCTCAGTGTCACACAGAACTGCACTTTGCTGATAGATAGAAACAGTGATGTATAAAATGGGCAAAGATTAGGAAGGGACTAAATTAGGAAGATGTTCTACATTTACAGTAGCCCTGAAATCACAAGGGCATGTGTGTAAAGCCAGGAGTTAGACAGGAACCATTAAATATCCCTCTGATCAGCAAAAAGGTTCTGGCTAAACTCCACTACATCAACAATCATTTCCATTTAGATCCAACAGAGAATAATACACATAGCCCCATCTAACCTAGGCTCTACCAGTGTTTCTAGGAAGCTTGATCCATTTATGGTTTTAGACAGGGCTCTGCAGGATCCCTTATTAATATAAGAAAAAACAAAAACATGCATTCTGAAACAGACGTTTCAACCCCTGATTTTGCCTCATCTAGATTTTGGGGGAAAGAAAAATAAAAGTAAGCACATATTTTGATGGCATGATGCCTTCAAAGATGTAGGACCTTACACTGAAGCACAGTTGTGAAAAAAGTCATCTCCTCTGTTTATTCCCAAATGCTTCCCTATTTTGCTAAGCATCCTGAGGCGTGAAACCACTCGCTCTTGCACACTGGTTCTAGCAGAAGACTTACAAATAAATACCTACCTCAGGGGAAAGCGTGTGGGAAGGCCTCTTAAAAATGAAGGCCTCATATAAAGGTGTTTTTAAGCAGTCATTTAAAATCAAATACAGAATCTAGATCATAATTCTTTTTATAACTCAGATGATTCTCGGCCATCTTCGCCCAAGCTGCACGAAGGTAAGTAACTGACACCCCTTTGTGACAGATCCTGTTGCCGTAGCCTATAGGCTTATATTTCTGCAAAGGCTAGGTGATTATGCCACCCTTGCTTCTTCTATCAAACGGAAAATACCTATTAGGGACACAGGAATCCCATCAGTGGGGTGTCTAAGTGCATGAATTCTCAATGCACTATTACCCTTCATTTTTGGCCTGTGCTGCACCACAAACGACTTGTATGGAAGTCAACAGAAAACAATACTTAATCTTGTTATGTTTGTCCCTGTCACAGAGCTACCTGTTCCCTTAGAGAAGTCTTATAGAATTTCACCTGGATGAGAGTTATCCTTTTACTGAATGGTCCAACCAAACTTAATAGAATCCTATAGAGTCCGTCGGAAAGATTTACTGAATTTAATACAAAATCCTTTTAAAGGCTTCTAAGAAAATCATTCTAATTCTGTTTCTAGAGCAAAAGGTGCATTTCTTCAAGTAACTTGAGGGAAAAGACTACAGAAAAAGATGGTTATAGAAACAGGGTGAAATCCTGCTTCTGCTTATGTCAAGGGAATTTTGCCATTCATTTAAATGGGGCCAAGACTTTTCCATAAGGAACATATCTAGACTCCATGGACTTAAAATTGTATTAAAACAATATCAGCTCCCCAGTGCATATGCTTTAAGGATACAGCCTCCAGTTACATAATCTGACTTCTGTAAAACATGGAGGCAGCAGAGCTTTCTAACAGAATAGGCGATAAAAAGAACATGGTTTTTTCACTTCATCTTGTTTTGAGAAACAGCTAAGTTGTTTCTGCTGCACACTCAGGCTAGGGACAGAAGTTACATAAACTGGGTTAAGTCATCAGAAACTGGTTTAAACCTGTAACAGAACAAAGTTCAATGTACATAAACCAGTTTCAAAGTAGCTGAAACTGGTTTAAGATAAACCTGGCTGAGAATGTAGTATTAGACTTAACTGATTTGGGTCGAACTAGTTTATGAAACTTCTGTCGCAGACCCCTTCCTAGTTCATATTAAATCAGTCTCCCAGCATCCCAGCATGCTTTCCAGCCCTGTGCTGGTCTGTCTGCTCCAGAATCCAGCAGAAAAGGGTTGGGAGGGACGGAGGACACAGGGATTGCTCCCCCTCCCCCCCCGGCAAACCCCAGCTCAAGGCTGGGGGCTGGGGCCAGAGAGGGGAGTTAAAATTTCCCTCCCCCCTGCCAGTACAGAGGTGCCCTGCCCTGCCCTACCAAAAACTTACTGCTGGCTGCAACTGTGGACTACAAATCTCCAGAGGCACTTGGAAGCAGGAAGAGGAATTGATGAGCAACCCTGCAGAGTCCTGCTGCTGTAATTCTGGACTGCAAATCCCAGAGACCTTGGGGGCATCAGGAAAAGGAAGGGAACACACAGCCCATGTTGACTATATGCCGGAGAGCATGCTCTAGTGCCCTCAGATTCTGGCCTGAACCACTGCAAGTATGTGGCTGCATTTCCTGAATCGAAAGTGAATGCATGTCCAGTTGTTTCTCAGTTTAATCTGTGCAGCTTAAACTAACCTGCACAGACTGAACTGATTCAGCCTTGGGCTGTTTGACTGTCTGTACTTAGCCTCAAGGTAAGAAAAATTGTAAACAAGGAACACTGGCATTTAAAAGCATTAGGCAACCTTACCACCTGCATTACCTATGCATTCCATAGATCCTGACATGAACAAAGTGTTACGGCATTTAGTGCTCAGATCTCCTCAAAGGTCATCATTAAGTATCTCCAGGGCAATTCCCGTGGAAATCTTCCAAAGAAAGACCCAGACACGACAAAAAGTTATAAAAGTAAGTATAATGACACTGAGTCAGAACTGAACCCATGTCCCACAGCAGCAGTGGAAGATCCTGAGCTGTTCAAGCATCCTCAATCAGATGTGATGCCAACTAGAGTTCTTAACGTCTTGTGCTCATCATGGAGAACTTCTCACAATGAAGTTGTAAACCCCAACGTCCAAGCTAATTGCATTCTGCCCAGCTAAATTTCTACTGCAGTTTCAAATAGAGTTGTCTTCTCCCTGTACTCTATGGCATTTCATAATGTTCACTTTACTTTATAAAATAGCTGCACAAAGCCAAAAGACAAAAAGGGAGAGAGGTTTTTCAACGGTTGATGTTTCCTTCAAATCTGTTGCAAAGCACTTTGGGAATAAAGGTGTTACCTAATTTTTTTGAGTGGCATACAGCATATACCCACTAAATCCCCCGCATTTACCAGGCCCCATGAATTATTTACTACTTTAAGTGGAAATATTTATGGATATTTGTCAAAGCAGCATACTGCCTTCTGCTGTCTTCAACTGTATGTTAAAGCTTACTGCTATAATGTAGTTAAGCTTCTGTCAGGTTTTTCATTTTAAATGAAAATTTCCTGAAGTATTAACTTCTGCCATAACTTTTTCTACCATGATTTAACATTGAAATTCTTTACCTAAACATAACCCCAAAAGATTGCATCAGTTTAAAAATAACCTGAGAATAAAATATACAAATAAATAAAAAAAAGACTGTGCCCTTTTCATCCTGCTCTTATGTATGAAACACTTCTGAAAGTTTTACTTGTAAACAGCATGCTTTATTTGGGCGCTCTCTCAAAACAAAAGGGGATTTTTTTTTCCTCCTTGATTTTTGCATTACAAATTTGAATTTGAACAATCCTATGGAGGGCAGGAAAATTAGCAGGTTTATCTCATTTTAGAAACCCACAAAATACAATCTGGTTTTGGGAGGAGAGATTATTGAGAAGGCATGGGATTTTTAGATAGCCTCAAACTCCTGCTTATTTTTGCTAACATTTATTTAACATTTAGGACACAAAGACATGTCCCCTTAATTAAAGAAAGGCTCCCAACAACTATAGTTGAGTTGTCCCCTCTTCAACCTCCCCAAAAGGAAAGATAAAAGATTAGATTAGCCAGATATTTCTAAGGGGAAAAGTAAGCAAACAAACAAAATCAAGCAGAAAAAACACAAACATCCTAAACCTTTCAGAGTCTCTGTACATTACAGAGAAGGCACAGAGCCCTACTCGCTCTCCTCTCCAGGTCATATTCATTATTCACATTCACCTTGCCATCCTTAACCAAGAGCTCAGACAATGCAAGGAGAATAGCAATGACCTTCCAAAAGGACATAAGGCCTATTTCAAATGCACAGAAGTGGGTTTCACATACATTCTGCTTTACCTTAAGCTTAGCAGCTAAGAATGCTGGCGTGGTACCATCCGTGTTCCCTCTCATGCATGGGGAATGCTGAGCACCATATTTTCCTGGAATTGAAATTGGTTGCTGTTAGTCTCCCTCCTCCTCCCATTTCACTTTCTTCCCTCCAAGCTCCTCTCTTAGCAGCTAATACACCTGCGTGGCCCATTGCACTCAGGTGGAACGTCACTGTCCTTAAGGGGAATCTGCATGCAGAGAGGAGCTGGCACAATCAGGCCAGCTCCTCCACCCTTGATTATCTGTGGTAGAAGAGGAAAGGATGGAGCTTCAGCAACAGTGGCCTGCATCTCTAGATGCCTGAGGTCCCTTCCAAGCAGGGATCTGTAAATTGAGCACACCATACTCCCCAGAGCTAACTAAATACAGCCAGTCAAAAAGCCCGAGGCTAAATCGATTCAGTCTTTGCAGGTTAGTGTAAACTGTACAGATTAAATTGAAACAGAAGTGAGCAGACATTTACCTTTGATTCAGGAAATGCAGCCACATGCCTACAGTAGCTCAGGCCAGAAACCAGGGGTTACTAGAACATGGCTCTCTGGCTTTGTGTTCACTTCCTCTTCCTGGTGCCCCCAAGGTCTCTGGGATTTGCAGCCCATCTGGGATTTGTAGTCCAGAATTACAGCAACAGGACTCTGCAGGGTTGCTCATCACTTCTTCTTTCTGCTTCCAGGTGCCTCTGGGATGTGTAGACCACAGTTCCAGCCAGCAGTAACTTTGAGCAGGGGAAGGGGTGTTTAATCCCTACCCCCCGACTCTCCCTGACCAAGACTGGGGTTTGTTGGAGGGGGCAGTTCCCCCCCATAAACTGGGCTGCATCCCTAGCCAGACTTGCACCTGCCCCCTTGTCAGCCAGCCCTCACTGCTCTGGGTAGGGAAGAGAGGGATGGGGCCAGCCATGCTTTCTGGAGTAGACAGCACAGCCCAACCCAAGGATGCTGGGGGACTGTGATTTAACTTGAACCAGGAAGGGGTCTGGTACAGAAGTTCAATACACCGGTTTGACCCAAATCAGTTAATTCTGATACCACATTCTTAAACCAGTTTCAGCCATTTTGAAACTGGTTTATGTGCACTGAGCTTCTGTTCTGTTACAGGTTTAAACCAGTTTCTGATCACTTAAACCAGGTTATATGTACCTTCTGTCCCTAACCCTGCAGAAAGGAAAATTCTGCACCAGACCTGGAGAACCTGCTGCTGCTCTTGAGTGCCTCCTGCTGACACCTGTATACATTACAAACAGATGAAGTAGCGCATTCCCAGTTCAGTTGCTCCACTGCTTCTTGCTAGGGTATCCATCCCAGGTGCCCTCACTTGGCCTTGGCCTTACTCAGACATGGTGCTTGTATGAGTAAGGTAATGCTGTCTGTGTTATTCATATTATTTAATGCAGATCACCGAGTATACAAGATGTGCAATGCAACTGAAATACATGGTAGAAGCCCTTCGTAGCACTTGATTTTCTATTCTCAGTCGCACGTTGATATGAGTATCTTTTTCTTGCCTGTATTGCAGGTTTCTTGTCAGATTAAATATTTTTGTTTCTTTTTAAACAAGCTGCTTTATCTCCATTCCTACCGCTGCCCAGACTGGAAGGACTTTAAAAAATTTTATTTCATTTCCATCATCTATCTGTTTATTTACTTTCAGCACTTCTGTCTGGTTTGGTAATGAAAACCAACAAATGAACTTGGTTTGGTGCTATTGGATTTTAGCCATTTCATTTTCACGTGCCTCAAAACACAGCATAATGTTTGCAAGATAAAAAATTACAGGCATTGCAGTTTAAGACAAATAAGTCACAATAAAAACCATGAAAAACCCTATGTTGACTTTTAATTTTACTTAAGTTTTAATTTTCTATTAAGTTTAAAGTATTTACATTTTGGCCTTAATTTAAATTGACTTAAATTAACTCTAACATAATACACAAACACACATTCATGCCCTGGAGCACTCAAAGTAACCATTTCACCAACCACTGAAATGCAGATAGTGGTTTGGTATTCCCCAGATTGGAGCCTTTTCTATTTAATTCCAAATTTCCCAATTCTTGTGAGCTTGTCTCACATGAGTATTTAGAATTTAGCTTTTCCTCTAAAGACAGTTGCAGTAACAATTCTAATAGGGTTTATTTCCTCCTATTAAAAAAAGTCATGTTTTGTGTGCTGAATATGAATTGGGCACCCAAAATCCGTGGCTGCCTATTAGAAGCTTAGTAGGCATAATCCTCTCATAACAGAGAGCACAATTTGGCCCACTCTGTGCAAGTTTCCCAGTGACTCCCAGGAATGCAAAGGAATGCAGCCTATTGGGTTTCAAAGAAGAATAAAAGAAACAATAAAAAAAAATCTTATTAGCAAAGGGGGGAAGGGCGGGAGTAGAGTAATGATGCTGATTAGAGTATGTGTTGGAAGCACTTAACTGTTCTAAGCCCTATGTTTCAGTGTATAAACCAACTTCCATCAATGGGAATCAGTCTACTTTCACTATTTATTAAGAAGGAGGGCAAAATTGCTTCAGAAATTTGGACTAAATCAGACTAACAGCAAGATAAGGTCAATTAAAGATCAGATTTTGGTCATTCATTTCTATGCTTTCTTTAGTCTAGCAAGGAGGCATTATTATGTTTCACTCAAACATAGAAGATAACAAACCAATATATCCTACTGGTTGCCATGAAAACAGACATGATTCATCCACGCTTATCGTAATAAACATAGAATTAATGCAGACTTTACTGTATTTCACACAATCTATAATTTCCTTTTAAAAGTTTTTTCTGTCACCAACATAAGCTGGAAAATGAAAATAAACCACAGAGTTTTTGTTGCATCTGCTGCCAGAATAACTGAAACGATGGCTCTGGGGAAGGCGTGAAATTCATCTTAATTGTCGCTTCTTTGAAGGAGAGAGGGGCCCAACCCACAAAGTCTGGCTGCAGATATTTCTCCAAAGTCCAAAAGGATGCAAATCTACTATGCAGGATCATCTCTATTTTGAAAACTATTTTCAGGGACAGGGGTTCTCCACAGTTATGGAAATAAATTTGTGCATTTATTACTCCCACACTAGATCCATAAAGTCTCAGGCTCAAATGCAAGAAACAAAGACTAAACCCTTGCCATCTGGGACAACATTTCTTTCCTACTGTACCAGGTACAAAACAGAATATAAAAAGGAGGTACAATTAGTGTAATGCAATTCTAAGATTTAGTGAAAAATTAGCTTATAATTTCTTCTGAGATGTAAGCATAAAATATATTACACAGTTGTTTTATAGCATTGGTACATTTATGGATGTGAGGGCCCTTTTCCTCTTTGTTTGTTATATATGTAAGTGTTACATTGCATTTGCGTGTGTGTATATATAAATGTATTATATATGCATATACATTATATACATATATGTGTGTGTGCGCATATATATATATTCCTTACATAAATTACACACATGCACACAGTTTTAAAATGCAAAACTAGCTGTGAAATACTGAAGCCATAACCAAGTTGACATTGTCAGAAAAGCAATTAGTGAATCTACAAATGCAATAAATGAAAGAATCTCTGGGGCACTGTTGCTCTGGCAGGGGAATTCCACATCCCAGTCAAATGTTACATTGGATAAAGCTATTTTGTTATAAGCTGAGAGCCTGGTTTATTCATGCAAGCTTGGTGGGTTTTTGTTTTTTATTCATTTTATATAATTTGCTTGCCTTTTTTTCTACAGCAGTTAGCCATGAATAGTGCCATGCATGAATATTAGCATACTTCCTCTTAAGGCTAATAGAAAGAAAGTTACAAGGAATAAAAAGAAATAAATACATGGAATTACAATTGCAGAACAAAAACAACACTATAGGCAGTACTGCTAACCACTTCTATTCAGTAGAGTAGAACATAACAAAAATTTTGGCTTACTCAGGGGCCATAAAGTGGGCGTAATTACATTTACATTATAATTACATTATAATTAGATTTACAGCCATTTTGAGGCCCCTTCATGCTGCCAAATCAGTGTAAAGGGGTCTTTAAATCAATGAGAATCAGCCCTGAAGTATCTGCTGTAGAGGAGACTAATCCTACTCCCACACTAAATAGTGGAAATGCTTCCATCGATTTAGGCTACCTGATTCAGGAAAGCGCTTAAGCACATGCCTAACTTAAGCACGAGTAGATTTCCATTGAAGATAATGCCCTGCTTGAAGAACATGCTTAAGATTTTTCCTAAATAAGAACCTTAAATAGGTCAGGATTCAGCTCTCTAGGGCTGTGTACAGAAATTTCTACCGGTAGAAAAAAAGTCTGGGAGCTGGATTAAACAGACATTCCTCCAGCCCAGGGGCACTAGAGGGCTGCTCTCCAGTCAGGAGGCACTAGACGTTGCTTCCTGGGCCACCCTTGCCTCTGGGGGGTCCATTAATGGGCAACCTATCTTGTCCCCTGCCCAGTAAGGGGGGGCGGGCTGTCAAGTGGCCAAACAGCCAGGGCAGGTACCAGCCACGGGAGAATGCCAACCCCTGCCCCCACATCCCACCAGGCAGTTGACAGCCAGCAGGGATGGCATTTTCTCCTGATGGGAAACCTCCTGGTTCTTCCCAATAGGAAAATCGCCCTGTTCCTTGCACTCCTCTGAGCTGAACTAGAGAAGTGCAGGGGTGGTGGTGGCACTCAGCTACCATGGCAAGGGGGAAGCTGGAGCAGCAGAGATCAGAGGCTTTCCCCAAGCCCATCTCCTGGCCGCACGGACTGTTCAACTGCCACCTCCATTGCTCAGCTGAGTGGTGGGATGCAAGGGGGAGCAAGAAGTGGGAAGTGCTCCCCGCACTCAGCTCTGTGTCCAGGACAGGATCAGAGGGAACCAGATGGCCAAGTCCCTTCCTGCTCTCACACCAGGAAATCAGGGGTGAGAAACAGATGGGGAGCAACTGGAAGCTGCTTCTCTCCTCTCCTCCTAGGCTTGGAGATGAGAGAGGAGCAGCTATCCCACCCCCGACACCTTCTCCAGACTAGCAACCCTGGACTCCAGAAGGCACAGGAGCATTTCTTGTCGCTCCATCCATCCTGGTCCCTGACAGGAGTTAAGCTGGGGGAAAGTGTGCAGATGTTTAGTCTCCCAGAAAAACTCTTGGCAGCAATTTGACTCTGGTTGTTCCCACTTGGAATGGCCATTTTTGCTCCTGGAGAAAGTCTCAAGTGTCTGCACACTTCAGGCATCTACTAGAAGAACGGCAATTCCGGTAGAAACTGAACAACTGTACATGGGCCTAGGTGTAAAGCCACATTACTCTAAATCTCATGCGACAAACTGAATCTTGCTAGAGAAGACACAATAAAAGAGCATTTTGGTCAGAAATAAGTGAGAACAGTCCTTTGTCCTAAGTTGAATGAAAGCGAAACATTATCTCACTCAAACATATTGGGTTCTTTTGGCAGGAATTTATTCTGTTTAATGTAGTGTCTCAATAAGATTTCTTGGTTTTTTGCTGTGGCTAATTATTCTATCATATATTCTACTATTCGAGATTTATGTCATTCAAGCAATTCCCATAGTAACGGCTGTTTCACAGCATATGTATAGTACCATATGACGCACAGAATACCATTAAAAGACGAACACTGACAAATAATGTCAGCGCTGGTTGATTTTTGTAGTGCTTTATATGAAGCCCTGTCTATTTGCCTCTGGTTACTGTATGCTATTTATAACAGGTTTTCTCCTTTGCTATTGTCCTTTCATGCTTCTAAAATTAAGATCTTAGAGATACTAGGAAAAACAAAGGGTTACATGTGAAAGGGTACAGGCTTAGTGCAAAGGACACCTCTAGACTGCAGCATATGAAACACTTTGTTTTGTTCCATCATTATATTACTTTGAGGAATGAAGAAAAGATAGTGGCTACCGTTACTGGGACATTGAAGGCCCTGTGCGGCAGCTGAGCATAGTATTAATCCTTGTGACTGGGCCATTTCTCACTGCTACATTTGACTTCTACAACATGCCTGTCACAAACAGGGTAAACATGGAAGGAAGGGGCTCATTTTGTAGCAATAACTTTTATGCCCCAAAAGTGATACCTGCAGTTCGCTCCATCCCACCAAGTTGAGTGTTTATAGCTGGTGAGCAGAAATTGCACCAGTAGGAGAGAGATTGAGTGGCAAACACAAATCAGGTCAATTCTTTCACTCTCCTTGTAATCTCTTTGCGGTGGTTTTTTTTCTTGTCCTTGCTGCTGCCTCTGTCTCCTCCGCTCATTGCCTTCTCTGATGTGGCCCACTGCCTCAAGCACCTCGCTCTCCTTTTCCAGGTCTATTACAGGTTTATGTTCACTTACAATTGCTTATCGTTCTCCACTGTAAGTTCTCCAGGGGAGGGGAGAAGTCTTCTCTGGATTTGTATAAAGCCATGTAAATGTACAGAATTCCATGAATGTTTGATAAAAATGCATAGAAAATTAATAAAAATTAATAGAGGCTGTAGCAATCCTTAACTTCTCTAGCCTTTGGGATAGGACTCTGGAGGGCTGCCACTCTAGGTGGTGAAAGGAAATACTCTTAATAGATGTGAGAACATTTGATTCTGACCCTTATATGCAGTATCTACAGGAATTCTTTCTTTAGGGACAAATCCAGAAAGGCAACTGAGCAGCAGCTGTAGCAGCCTGGTTTAATGGATTAAGCATGTCATAAAGAACAATGGATATCTCCATTTTCTTCCCAGCTCTCAGAAGGATTGCCACACTGCTTTTGTGGGAGTCCGCCATTCTGCACTGTTTCCTCATCTTCAGTGATGATGCTAATTTCTTTGAGGACTGTGCCAATTAGCTCATATTTCTACAGTGCTGTGGAAGTATTTCTAGAAAGGGAGAAAGGGAACTGGGAAGTATATTGCAGAAAAACAGGAGAATGAGGAATAATGAGGGAAAAAGTGACTGAACTGCTAACCTGTAAGGAGGAATACCTAGGGTCAGTTTCCCACTCCACAACATGCTTCCTATGTGACCTTGTCACTTCCTACGTAACTTTACTTCTCCGCAGACAGAAGTGCAGCTCCCAGCTGTGACTCAGAACAATTTCTGCAAAGCGCTCTGAGTTACAGCTTTACACCAGACCAAACAGAAGTTCACTGTTGGTTCCAGAGGGGCGGGGAATCTAGCTGCAGGCTGGGAGCCTGCAGCCAGGTTCCCACAGTAATGGCCAAATCGGGGGGAAGAGGGAGGTGGGAAGGCAGCAGAAGGAGCTCACTTTTGGGGCTCTCTAGCTGATGCTAAAGTGTGGGGTAGGCGAACTGGAGCCCCTCCACCGATCCCACCCTCTGGGGGGCTGAAAAAACCCAGACTGAACTCCCTCCAGTCCCTTTCCCCCCTCCCATTCTGAAAACAGTGACAGGGTGGGAGCTGCACAGCCGCAAGTTACAGAAGATGCTATATTTTGAAACATCTTCATCTGATACCTCATCCAATGAGGGGTCAGATTTTCATCTGATCAGCCATTTTTAAGATGTTTGCAGATGTGCAGTTGTGTTTAGTTACGGCTATAAACTGCTTTCTGTGGCCACAATGGGCAAAAATTGTCACTTCTGTTTGCACCCCATGTTCCCCATCATATAATAGAGATACAGTGCTTCCTTACCTCACATTGGGTATTAGGAGGTTAAGTACATTAAGCTAAACTACTATGACAATCAGGACTATAAAAGTGCATGAAATAGACACTTGGGAGTAGACAAAAGATAGAAGGGGAAAAAAAGAAAAAATATATAGTAGATTAGTGATTTAACATTTTATGTGTGTGAAACTACCTCCTAGAATACATCGAGGTTCTTTAAATTCTGAAGGTAGTACTTGATAGAGGTGTGCGAAATGGGCCCTATTCAATTCAGATTTGGCCCGAATCAGGGACAGTGATTTGATTTGTTGATTTGGATCACTGTCCCTGATTCGATTTGGCCAAATCTGAACCTGAAGCTTCGATTTTGCGGACACAGACAGCTTTAAATGTTTTTTTCTACACACCTCGAGGTACCAGGCATGGCTCGTGAATGCTGCAATGCTGAGGTGCATGGAGCATCCCACAGGAGTGCAGGGGGACCTCCACGTACTCAGCGGCATACCTGAAAGTGGACTGGAAGTACTTCTGGTCCACTTCCTGGTCCACCAGGGAGCACACAGGGCTCCCCACCCCGTGCCCTCCCTGGCTCAGTGATCCACAGCGGGGGGACCCCAGGTGCCCCCCCCAGACCCAGGAGGCATCAATGTGCTCCCCAGCAGACCCAGAAGTAGACCAGAAGTGCTTCTGGTCCACTTCCAGGTCTGCTGCTGAGTGTGCTGGGGAGCCCCCCGCTCTTCTGTGGGACACTCCATCCGCCCCACCATCGCAGCGTTCATAAGCCACCTGCTACCTATGTAGAAAAAACATTTAAAACTGTGTCTATGTCCGAATCTCCAAATCTCTCCGAATCTCTCCGAATTGATTTGGAGGGTTCCAATTCGATTCAGAGAGATTAAAGGGTCCTCTGATTCGATCCAGAGATTCAGCCACCGAATTGGGCCAAATCTCTGCTGAATCAAATCAGGGACCGAAACTTAGCACAGCCCTAGTCCTTGGATGGCTATTTTGAGCTGACTATTCTGGATACCCCAGGGCCCATCTACACATTACACTTCAGGTGTGATTAACCAGTTAATCATGTCTTAAGTGCTCACCTGGCCACACACTGAATCAATTAACAGCATGATAAAAAGAGGAATAAGCTACAAAATTATTCCACAAAATATGTGTAATAACTTTGTAGCTGCTTCCTATCCGTAGGTAAATTTCTAGCCTCACTGAAATCAATGAGAGGGTTGTTCTTGACTTCAGTGGAGCTAAAAGATCACCCAAAGGTGCAAATGGATACAGGTCTATCTTATCAGACTCAGGCAAGTCTTTAAATACAAGACCTTACAAAACAAATTTTCAACCCATCTGTCACCAGCCCTCCACTTTTGTACCCTCACAGTAATTAAGAGCATAATTCCGATACTTAGGTCAGTTAGGTAGCTAAATTAGATAGCCCTGATAGTGAATGCAATCATATACCTAGACATCTAAATGACAGTAATTACACCCATAGTAATTTGCACCTGCAAAGTTCAGGCACAAAAACAAAAACCACTGTGTCCAGCACTGACTGTTTAATCAGACAAAAACGTCAGCAAAAAAAATCATTCATAAGGGCAGGAAAATACGTTATTTTACTGCCATATATATAGTCTCTTGGATTTAATCTTCCTTTTTTAGACTAAAGACCTAATGACTGACTTCTGAACAGGTATTTGCACAGCAGGAGACATAAAAGCATTGATTAGCCCCTGTGTGCCTAAGACTATTTAGTTACATATTTGTTCTTTTTTGGTAGCTGTTATTGTTGATTTTTGCCGTTTCCTTTTTTTTTTATTTTTGGGGTCTAAATCTGAACTATTCTTCTAGGATTTTAAAACTAGATATTTTTAATTTCAGGATTGCTGAACTGTTAGGAGCTTCACTATGTCATTTGTTTCCCACTAAAACAGTAAAAACCAAAATGCACTTTGGAGATTTGTCTGTCACTCCTTCACCATTACTAAAATCAGGATTGTTGGGTAAAACCCAGTCATGGTGCAATGCCACTAGAGATATAACAAGAATGTATCTGACCCACTGATTTCCTTCTTATAGCTCTTGAAGGAAAAAGACATGGCTCCTAGGCCTTGCTTATACATAGATGCTGTTTCAATTTAAGTACACTAGTTTAGATCCTGTGCAGGAAGAGAAATAAGTATACTGTATCTGTACTAAAGCTTTTATAGATTTAATCATACCAGTAAGAAACAAGTGAACAAGCCACCAGCAACACAGAAAACACACCTAACCTTATCTGAAATAGTTAAACTGGTACAAAACGGGTGCATAAACCAGGCCTTAAACATGTTTAGTATAATGATTTCAGTTGGACACCCAAAGTTTCATAGAATCATAGTCCTGGAGAAATAGGGCTGGAAAGGACCTCCAGAGGTCATCTAGTCCAACCCCCTGTCTGAGGTAGGATCGTCCCTATCCAAACCATCCCTTACAAACCAAAATCTACCCCTACATAAGCCGTGACACAACACAGACCTAACGCCCTAACCTGCCACAGATAATGCAGAGGAACCATGGCAGCCAACATCCTGCTTCTGTAAAATGTTTTCAATATATGTTCAAGAGATCTTGGATAGAGGGCCATGTCCCCCATTAAGAGGAAGGCAAAAAAACCCCATAGTCCATACCCATCTGACCATGGGGTAAAATCCCTTCCTAACCTCAAATATGGTGATTGGTCTGACCCCGAGTGCAGGGGCAAGACCTTCTAATCAGGAACCGCCGGCATTGGTCCCAGCAGGAGCATTAGCACACCCCACATTGTTTCAAACAATGGACCTTGTAAAGATACCACAGAAAATGTAGATTAAATTAAAGCTGGATTTGAGGCTCCTGCCACACATTACATATATTGTGCAAATGATTGGCAAACCATGCAATAATTTTAGACCGGTCACATGTGCAGTTAGACTGGCCACACGTGCAAAGTAATGATCACACCATAAAAATGTCCACCTAGGTATAAAAAGAGCCAACCAGCTACAAAGTTAATGCTTGAAAATGTGCACCAACCTTATAGCTGGTTTCTCTCTGGTTTTAATTTGAATGTGTGGCAGTGCCCTAAGTCTTGTTTCTTATCTCTCTTACAGCTGTTTAAGAGTCATAGTCTGAGCTGTACTGATTTTAAGCAGTGAGAGGAGACCAAGACATGATAAGTACTTCATAGCTGTTTCTATTATCTTCATTGTATTAAGCAAGTGATTCTCAGCTGGGTGATTTGAGATTTTTCTAACGATACTGTGGGGTGTGGTGCCAAGCAGTATTAGCAGAGTCAGGAGTGAAAAAAATGACATATGATTCACAAAATAAAGCCAGGAATGCAAATAGGAATCCATAGTGTCAAAACCATGCCGACCTGATGTGGCCTTATTGAGGTCTTTGCCATAGAACAACTGCTCTATTATTTTTCTGCAGTCAAGAAATGAATGAAATCTAAGAGCTGGCATTTTCCAAGGGGACCTTGAATCTAACAAGGGGCATCTGAGAACCTTTGTACTAAACATTAATATAGTAAGTGGCCTGTACCAGTGGAAGTTTCTTCATTAACTCCCAAGATTAGTAATAACACTGAAACCTTTTCTTCTCTATATGTTAACCATATACAGAAAACAAAACTACTGCATGATATTCCATAACCTCAGCTGCTATCACAATATTATTAGAGAGCCTCTCTTCATTGGCTGATTTATATCCACAGCTCTTCATCCAAGAGTTTCCTTCCTACATTAAACATACTAATGATTTTCTATGCAAAATTTAACAACCTAATAGGCTGAACAAGTCAAATGAAAATACGTTAATTGTTGCTTTTGATGTATATTATTCTGCCAACTTCTCTCATGAAAACAGTGTATAAGCACTAATTGCTGCACCTAATGAAACATATATAAGGAAAACCCTACACACACTGTCACTTGGAGTAACACTGCTCTCTGCAGAAAACATTTCTTCAAGGCGTTGGTTGGTTTGGCACATGAATGGCTACTGCTATACTATAAGCACCCATTTTCAGCGGAGCACTGGAAAAGAATGAATTGCAGTGAGCTTAGCTCCCTTTCCTAGCGTAGCTACAGTAGGCTAACAAAACTGAACTTATATTCAAACAACCAAAATATGAATTACGCAAGATAAGACAGAACTTTTGTCAGCTGGTGATAATAAATGGTATTTATTGAATAGAAGGCTTTCACCTGCAAATATTCAAATAACTGGAAGTAGGTTCACCCTGAGCCACTGTTAATAAGTTAATCAGCTATTCACTCATGTATCTGTTCATCTAAGAGTACATGGAATTGGGCTTTATCCTGTGATCAATACCAGACAGACTTATTTTCTTACAGAAATTAGTATAAATTCTGTCTGTCCCCTGGGACAACTCTAAAATTAAACTACTCTGTCACTATAGCTTTAGCCCAGTTAGCAAAAATCAATAAAGTATAAATAATTGTTAAAAGAAATACTCGTGATACTGAGCTATTTTCTATTGCTTTGAAGGCTTTGCTTATTATTCTTCTATAATCTAATCTAATCGATCTACCCAAGCATTTATGCAGTGCTAATCACTGCAGTATCTGATTAGCAGAACGGATCTATACTTTATCTCCAGATGTAATAACCCAATCTATACTTGAAATCAAGTCATACAAGCTTACTAGAAGGAAAAGGCTAGATGCTACTTAACCAAGTGCTACCAAGGGGACTAAAGAAATGAAGGAAAGGCAGGAAAGGCCCCAGATGATTGGAGAGGCTTTATGTCAAACTCTCCCTTTCCAGAAGAACCTTCTCCATTTAAATATTACAGAGCTGGGACTACAGGAATTGAAACACGTGCCAGGCTTAACAGGAGCGGAGCTCAGATTCAGCTGTTCTATGTGGTATGTGCTATATAGATACTAAATATAAAATATAGGCCTCATTCTTAAAATTAGGAAATTTCCTGAGTATGTTTCAATTGCATCTAAACCCTCATAGTTCCTAAGATCATCTTCAGTGGCAAACATTGCATTGGGTTACACCTAATGAAGGGGTTAACATCCAAAATTGGTAATTAGATCCATATTCAATTAACAAGGTAATCGTTAACTCAGACTTTAAATCAAACCCACTTTAAACAGTCAAAAGGAACCTCCCTTTACCGTGCAGTCTCTTTATAGAGGTGTAGCATTTGAAGAATAATCATAATTCAAATGAGAGGATCTGACACAATCCCACCTGCTGATGAGTTTAGCTCTATTCATCCACAGGAATACTTTAAGTAATATTAAGGTTTGCTTTTCTCATGCATTTGGTTCTGCATTGCTATTTATATAGAAACATTCATCCTACAATATCAAATAGTGCCAAACAGTCTATGGGACAAATTATGAGTACAACCTATGTGATTTGCCAACCTACTCCACATTGCCACACATACATATAAAGCCTCTCTTTCACTGGCCACTCCCTTTCATCTGACAAATAAATTAGCATTAATTCAGGAAACAAGCAAAGTTTCCAGTTAACAAAATAGGTACTGGGCACATTAGTCCATCTTCTATTGGACTGTAGTCAGACATGCAAGAAAAGTCCAATGAAAAATGGAATGGAAATATTTCTGATAAACCATTTGTGTGTTTCTTTCTCTTTTATTTGATTGTTGCAATGCATTTGCATAGGCCTTAGCTGAACCAGGTTATAGATCAGTGGTTCTCAAATTGTGGGGCTCATGTGAAGGACCGTTGCGGGGGCATGGTGCAGGGTGGCACGGGCAAGAAGTCTGCAAGGAGCCGGTGCCACTGAAGCCTCACAGAGGGATGCAGGGGCTGAGAGCCCCAGGCAGACTCTGCCAGAGGACTACGGTGCCTCCAGGAGCCTGCTGCAGTGGGCACATAGCCTAGAGCTGCAACAGGGCGAATGCAGGAGGTGCTGGAGCCGCAGCAGGTGGAGTCTGCCCTGCCAAGACAAGCCCTCATACACCACCATATCGGCTCTCAAGGAGAGTACTCATGATACCCACCGTGCCAATCTGAAATCTACCTTTATACAGCAAGGACATTCCAGTAAAAAAAAAAAAGTCAATATCTTTAAAAGAGCCAACCAAATGCCCTGCAGTAACCTGCTACAATACAAAAAGAAACCCCACTGTGACCAGACCCCTTGCAACCAGTAAAAGAATCATCAAGCAATTACAGCCTATACTCAATAAAGATCAGACCTTGAGAGAAATATTTCCAGTGCCTCTGCTTCTGACTTTTAAACAATCCCCTAAACTTGCCCGACTAATCAGCAGAAATGAACTCCCCACTGATCAACAGACATCAAATGAGATGCAGCCTATGCAAAACCTGTCAACACATCTCCACTACTACAACAATCAACACCTGCTACAGCAAACCCTTCAGAACCTATGGATCCCATTTGTGCCTTTTCCAAATGTGGTATATCTGATCCAGTGCACTAAACACCCCCAGGGTAACTATATGGGTAACAATAGACAGAAACTACACACTACAATGAACTCTCACAGAAAATGTATAAGGACAGATCTATAAAGGGCTTTCGCTTAACAAGGATACTCCTCCAGAGAGATAGATCATACTTTTGAAAGGGCCATCTGGATACCAGAATTGCTGCAGTACAAAAACAAAATCCCCATGAATTGCACACCATTAGTTATGACATACCATCCTTCCCTGGAACCTACAAAGAAAATCCTCAAACAACTGCAACACATACTAGAAGACCCAATTCTTAAAGAGATCTTCCCAGAACCACCCATCTTAGCCTTTAAACGGGCACCGAACCTCGCCAACCTCATCACCAGAAGCAAACTTCTTATGGTCCAAACCACATTGAATGGACCAGACCATGCCAGGACAAGAAATGTAAAACCTGCCAACACATCTCCACCATCCCCACAATGACTACACCCCACAACAGAACCATCACCATTCCTGGATCTTATAGCTGCACCTCCAGAAATGTAATACGTCTCATCCAGTGCACTGAATGCCTGGATGGAAGATAAGCAGGAGAAACCAAAGAACAACTGTGTACCAGAATGAACGCACACCAAAAATCTATCAAAGACAAAAATACCCAGTCACCTGTGGGGGCACAATTCTCACAAGGCAGCCACTCACTTTCCAATCTCTCAGTTGTGATCCTCAGAGGGAATTTACAAAACACCTTTTGTAGATGAGCCCATGAACTTCACTTCATATACATACTGGATACAAAAAATCATGGACTTAAATACATACATTGAATTTATGGCACATCACATAACCTGCCTGCCATCCGATAACCGCAGGTAACCTCTCTACATTTTACCAGTTACGTACAATCACCAAGTCAACATTTCCCCCTCCTCCCCCCCTAATACCTATTAACTCCCATCCCCTCTGATCTTCCCTACCACCCATTCGCATTTTCACAGACCTACATTTTGCATATTGACTTAAGCTTCTGTTCCACCCAGGGGAGCACACAAACACCAGCAGACTCTCCTTATGCCTGAAGAAGGGTGTTTTGTGCCTCAAAGCTTGTAAAGAACAATTTTCCAACTATTTAATTGGTCAATAAAAGATATCACATTTACCCAAAAAACATGTCTGGCTATAAAGGACAGAGACACACATACACCAGTAGGAACACATTTTTCACAGAACACCCACTCCCTTTCTGATCTCACTATTCCCATGCTCAAGGGAAAGGTGAGCCTAGGGGGGAAAAATTCCTAAGCTGGCTGGACACTAAGAACCAAGGTCTGAACAGTGATAATGACTTTATGGCATACTACAATCTACCTCTTTCCTGAAAATCTTTCTTCACACTAAAGTGATAATGACCATCTTTCCCTTTGAAAGGGCTTCCACTAATCAAGCTATCTTTTCTTCTGATAATTATCTGCTACCCCTGGGGATTTCTCTCTCCTCCAGTTTCACAGCCCTCCACACTGTTTTTAATCATTGCTTTGCCTGCTTCTTTCTTCAGCCCCAGTAAAGAAGCCTTCACGTTTGAAAGTTTGTCTAAGTCTTTCACAGTGGTTCCAATAAAAGATATCACCCACAACAATTCTTGCCTCTTGCATTAAAATACATTGATGACATGAATCTCACCTTTTCATACCCTATGTACTGCCCTCTTTTTTGTCTCCTTCTGTCTACAAGAGAAAAGCCTTTTTTCACTGCTGTGCCTATTTTGCCTGCTGTCTTGCATGCCTGGAACAATTGCATCCCACCTGTGCTTTCACTGTCTATCAAATCTCTCCTGAGATTCTTTCATTTTTTCTTCTGCTTCTAAGCTCAGTTCTTCAAGTAAAGTCCCTCCTTCATGCCTGACCATATTTCAATAACCATCCTTCAAAATAATTATATGCAAATAAATAAAAGTGCCTAAGTAAAACAGGTGACAAAATCCTTGCATTCTTTGCTGTCAGAGAGGGGCTGCACAGAACATACAACCTCAGAGAAGGGAAGCAAAATTTCTGTGTAAGCAAATCCAACTTCAGAATGAAGGACTTGTTCTTAGGGATTCAGACTGCATGTCTTTATTTATTATGTCTTTATTTTATTTTTTTGGTAGCGTTAAATGGCATGGTGGGCTGAGTTTGTCCATGTAATACGTTCAACTGTTCATAGTGCTGCAATCGATGTTAATGGATTAAGTGCCAATATATAGCATTTTAGATAAAAGAGAGACACATTTTTCCCTCGTCTTCTATATCTAAATTGCACATAACATATACATGACTACAGAATAGACACAAAGTCATCCCTAGCACCTAATAATTCGAAATATTATATGAAAAATAATATTTTTAGTGTCTGAACTCATCGTTTTTAGCAAGAGCAATCTGCTGAGTTTCTTTCAAATTTCTACCATCTTTTTTAAGGACCAAGACAAATACAAAGCAATACCTACTTTTGATTAGAGTTCTATGTGTTTTAAAGATATTTTCTTCACTACATGTGAGTTTAAAGTAATGAAACAGGAAATGAACTAAAGGTTACAGAATTAGGCCTACAGTCTTATTAAGGAACTATATGTAGGGTGACTACTTTATTTTTAAGGAAATCTGGGACACTGCCCCCCACCCCAGCCAATCCCTGCCCCAGGCAGGAGGTGCAGCGCGCAACCTAGCCCACCCCTCACCTCCAGCCGCTGCTCAAGAGAAGCCAGGGCAGACAGTGTGGGCAGGGTGGCACCAATCTGTGACTTTTGTGTCTATTTTCACCAATCGGCCAGGATGCCAAGACAGCCTATGAAATCCAGAACTGTCCTGGCCAAACTGGGACCTACGGTTAGCCTAGCTATATGGTGTACTTTAACAATCCCAATATTCTGCTCTTAGAAATTAGATAAGTCAAAAGAGATACTATCATTACTGACAGTAGGACTTCGGTGTAGTTGGGTAAAATGACTAGTAGTCAGAAGAGTGGCTTTTAATACTGATTTTATTTTAGTTTAGTTTTACATTTCTTTGGGCATTTCTTTACATGCTATTATGACACCTGAATAAACTGTGGAAGTTATTGCTCAGTAGTTTATTACTCCTGGGCGCGTCATTTGAACATGTACCCATGAGCAATTTACTCCAAAGCAATAAGCTCCACAGCTTATTCAGGAACAACACGTGGAGCCTGGGCAGAGCAGCCCTGGCTGACAAGGGCCCCAGAGGTCAGCCTGCCAGCCGGGGGCTGCTTCCACCAGCTCAATATGCTGCGGAGGGGCTGGCTGGGACACAAGGGAGCTCCAGCACAACCTGAGGCGGTAGGCAGCTCCCACACTGAAGTACACTCTTGCCTCAGCCAGCCCCTCTAGCATCTACATGTGCATTGCTATGGAGTTTTTTACTCCGCAACAGGACAGTACTTATATTTACTATCAATCAGTGTTTTTATCTGTCAGACTGATAAATACGATCAGTCAGATAGTATTTACAAACAACAACACAGTGGCTGAAAGGGATCTTGGAGTCATTGTTGACTCCAGGATGGACATGAGCTGCCAATGCGAGGAAGCAGTCAGGAAGGCTAACTGCACCTTGTTGTGCATCTACAGATGCATCACAAGTAGGTCCAGGGAGGTGATCCTCCCCCTCTATGTGACACTGGTCAGGCTGCAGTTGGAGTACTGCGTCCAGTTCTGGGTGCTGGACTTCAAGAGGGATGTGGCATTGAGAGGGCCACTCGCATGGTCAAGGGGCAGGAAACCAGGCCTTACAAAGAGAAGCTAAAGGGCCTGAATCTATTCAGCTTACACAAGAGAAGACTGAGGGGATCTGGTGGCCATCTATAAACTCACCAGGGGGGACCAGCAGAAAATAGGTGAGGCTCTGTTCCCCCAGGCACCACCTGGGATAACAAGGAATAATGGCCACAAATTGATTGAGAGCTGGTTCAGGCTTGATATCAGGACAGGAAGCATTACTTTACCATTAGGGCTGCCAGGCTCTGGAATGGGCCCTCAAGGGAGGTAGTGCTCTCCCCTGCCTTGGGTGGTCTTCAAGAGGAGGTTGGATAGATATCTGGCTGGGGTATTATGATCCCAGCCCTTGATCCTGCCCAGGGCAGGGGGTTGGACTTGATGATCTCTTCAGGTTCCTTCTGACCCTAGAAACTATGAAACTATGAAGTAAATTAGTTTACTCTGTATGTGTAGATGCTGAGACGCATGTGTAGATGCAGAGATGTTTACTGCGCAGCTGATTAGTCAACTGCACAGTAAACGTTTCATGTAGATGCACCCTTTTAATCTTAATGTAGTGCTGATGAAAAGTGATGGTTGGGCCTGCCCAGGATATTAATAGCCTTTGTTTATCCATGGTGCAATGATGGCATCATCTGCAGCAGGCACTGCCTGTCCACCTCAATGGTGCCTTAATCAGCATTTGTTTGATTGAGTGCTCACACTGTACGATATATGGCAAGACATTGAGACTGCCAATAAAAGTGTTAGCATTTGCAAACTATTTTGGTATTTTTTTGTGATGTAGTGACCTTAACACCGGGAATTCAGCCCAGACAGCATTTTTCTACATCTTGTAAAATACACTTTTTTATCAAGAGTTTGGAGCTATTTCACAGTCATGAGAGGGCAAAGAAAAGAAAACTGTGAAGAAAGAGAGAGGGGCAAGGCGTTCCCAATGCTTTCTGCGCGTCCTGTTCTTAAAATAACATTGAAGAGATTTTGAAATATACCACAAGATTTTACAGCCAGTTCATAATAGGGATGAATCACTTCTGATAGTTCCAATAAAAACAACATTTAAAACTTTCAAATCTCCCCAATTCACTTGCACCATGGTTTAATCGGGGCTTTTGCAACATGCTACCAGCACATCATTATCCCTCATAATTGTATATTACAATTTTTAATGAAATAATTGTATGTACTTGAGATGTGTAGATATAATTATCGTAACTGCATAAATACCTGATTCTCAGCTAATAGGTACTTTAAAGAAGACCTCTGGAAAAAGAGTGAAATGTCATGAATTGAAGCTTGCTTGGAAATGAATATTAAACTTGTTTTTATTTTCTGTGGGATTTGGCCTATTATGTCCTTTGCATATACCCTGATTTAATTTTGTTCTGTATTATGTGCTATTAAAAGTTTGAAAGTACCTTTTAATGGATATTAAAGCCAATTAAAAACTTGGATGCAATTTCTCTTACAGGACCCAATCCAAAGCCCATGAAAGCCAATGCTATTGTAACATAGTGCACCTGTATGGTATCTCAGCATGTCATAAAGGAATGGGCCCTGGGAAACATGAAAATCATGCAAATGGCAGCTATAAACCAGTATTCTCATTCAGCTCAAGAAATGAAGAGCCAGGGAATAAGCCTTGTGCATGGGGTCTCTCTAAGCGATTTGGCCATCGGAGAAGATGGTTTCCCTAGGAGCACAGGGCACCAGTGCAGCTGCTACTAAAACCTATCAACGGCAGTAATGACTTTGGTCCTGTCACCACATGCGCCTTTTGGCCAGGATGGTCTGGTGATCTGCTTGCCAGATCCTGGTTTCCCACACAAAAAGCCACCAAGTAAGAGTTCAGCCATTGCACTAACAGACAGTGGTACTGAGACAATACTTTTGGCAGTCAGGGAGATGGCAAGCTGGAGCAGTATTAAGAAGGCCAAAGAATGAAATTACCACACATCCTGAATTACTAATAGTTAGGATTTTCTGAAAATACAGCCAGAACCATCCATGTCAGCATCCAAACTACCATTCACTTAGACTGGCCTTTGCTTACTCATGTCTATTTTTTAGTCCAAGGAGCAGTCTACCGCAGACAGACTCCTTACCAAAATACGGAATTACTGGTGTGGGGAAGTCTGGCACCTGTACTGATGAAATCAAATATACTGCTGAAAACTAACTTGCTATAGCATGGGGCAGATACTACTCCAAAGGCAGAGAGAAGCCATGAAAGCAGAGAAGCAGGCAAGGGGCGAGGTAAGATAAAAAGATCCCAAGCTTTTGGTGCGATGAAGATGACAATCCGCACTGGAAGCGATGGACAACCTAGGAAATGCTGCATGCCTGGAGCCGTTCTGGCCCCTGAAACAGCCCAGAAGCAAGTGTAAGGATTAACACCAGATTTTGTCTCATTTCTCCTTATGCTCTGCCTTGAGTGCTACTTCTTTTAGGAGAAAAGTATATTGCTGCACATACATACAAAGAACCAGCACAATAAAAATAAAAAACATTAAAACACTGGGAAACACTCAATATCCCCAAAACAAAACTCACTGATGTTAAGACCAATGGGGTTCTGAATGTATAGCATAATTCATAATATTATAGGTATCAAAGGAGAGAAAAAATAAGGCAGCGAGAGGAAGGGTCACATGTAAATCTGACAATATAAAGCTGTAAAAACGAAGAAGGTAAAAATATAAATGAAAGGAATTTGAGACAAAACAAGGAATGGGATATTGTGGCGCTATTCAAGTTATAATCGGATTATTAATATTATAAGTGAGATGATCTTTTAGAATAGCTTGACAGAACATTAAGGCATGTTTCAAGCTTCAAACATATGCTAAGAACGTTATTTGTATCCCTGTATACTACAGGGAAATAAAGGAATGATGAGAATGGAATTATAATGCAATAAGGAGAAAATTAGCAAAAGGAGCGCACAAAATCATAGCTATAGAAAAATCATATGAATCACCTGATACCTCCTCCTGAAACTGTGAGAATACACCCCAGCACCTATTTTTCTACTGCTGAGTCCAGCCTAGCTTCAAGAAAATAAGAAAGAACAGATAAAACTGAGTTTTCCTGGTTATCACATAGAGCTGGTCCAAAACAAGAAAGAGAAAGGGAAGAAACACAAACCAGCAGTATTCTCCTTAGAACAGTGTTATCAGATTTATGACATTATTTTGGAGCCTTAAATCTCTGTGTGTAGGAGGATATAGAAATTGAAAGTTTGGCAGTAAAATAAGAAACTTTAGTATGAAAAGATTTTAAACTGAATAGAATTAGAAATAGAAAAGATTTTGCACTGATAACGTTTCTTCCACAGACAATATAGATGCTGCAACAAAGCACTGCCAGTGTGTTGACGGCGTGGCCAGAAAGTGCCCGGAGGTGGCCTAAATAAGGTGCCTGAGCATTTAAAGAGCACTTTGGCTATGGGCAGCATTAGAGGGGGCTGGTGTTTTAATATTCAGAGTCGGCAGAACCGTCTACAGTTGAGCATTACCTCTCCCAGAAAAAATGATTGTAGATTGTGTGCTAGAGTTTAAGCATTTTATGTTATTTCAAATGTGACATAAAACACATCTTTGAAAATGCTGCCAGCTGACACTAACAGCTTTAGATTGTGAAGGGATGAAAGGGTCTGTACAAGACAATGTTTGGTTCATTATCTTCCTCCATGTATTACTAGTGGAAAGGCTCAATAGGAAATGCTTCTGTGGTATCTAAAGGATGAAAACCAGGAACAAACAACACTTCAAACAACAGCAACAAAAACAGAACAATCTTGGTGCCTTGTGTCTCGCTTAGCACTAGTGTTAGAGATCACTGGGCTAAACGTATGCCTGTTAGTGCTCCAGGGAAGACTTCCTGGCCTCATGTGTCCAGAACCAGGCTATGGGGTTTTCAGTCAAGAGCCATAAGAGTCAATTCGTCCTTCATTAAGAACACAGGGCCAGATTTCCAATGGGATTTATAGACCTAAAGGCAAAAATAAGCCCCCAGTGAGATTTTTTCAGAAGGGTTTTCACAGGTTGTGCACCTGGATACTTTTGTAAATGTGCTCCCGAATCCTGCCTTGTACACAGCACTCCTGTGAAATGGTGAGTACGCTCAACTCCCCGCTGCACTCAGCTCCTCCACCTCACAGGATGTTTCTGTCAGACAAAGGGACTGAACCCTAAAATATTCTGAGTTATTATTCTTAGTAGTGTTTAAGATCTATATCGCAATAGTGTCCTTGGACTAATGAGCCATAGGGTCTGCTGTGTCGGGTGTTTAGGGCAACCAGCACAAGAGTATGTACCAGATAAACCCAATTTATGAACTCTGGTTGGAACACTGGCCTTGGCTATCCTTTGAACAGGAGTAAATTTTACCCAGCATTTAATAAAGTCAAAGGAGGAAATGCAAAGCATAATTACTCACTAGCTGGATGGTAACCAGCTAAGGAAAATACAGGTTCAGACATAATGGAAGCAATAAATGGGGTAAAATAATACATAACAAAACAGCATTATCAAAACATTTCATTAACCCTGCACAAGACTCTATTCAAGAGCATAACTGAATGTGATCAAATTATCAAAAAATTACTGCAAGCTACATTGGATAAAGAGATGCAACAAAAAGCACAACAGCCTGGCTTAGGATACAAAATAAAAGAGAAACAGTAGCCATACACTTGATAGCATTTTGCACGCTAGCTCCCCTCACTTTCATATTATCACTGACATATTTCCCATCAACTTTGCATTAAATACAAAAAATCTGACCTTTTTCCACAGCTTAAATAAATGCTTTCAATTTTATGCCTAGTTTCGCTGAAAGGAAAATATATATTTCCTGTTTAGAATCATTGACTCAGAATGTCAGACTGGCCTCATAATAATCCATTTCAGGATATTACCTTAGCACATGCCTACACATAGCAATACAATGGCTGCTGTTGCTTCAGGTTCAGGAAGAGCCTTTTAAACATCATCCTTTCATTCCCGCAGTAATTCAGCTATTAGCTGTCTGGTAGAAAAGAGACTATCTGGATCTTTTTTTTTTTTAAGACAGCTGAGTATCTGGAGGCCTATTGCTTCTATAATAGTTGGTTTTACATTGAAGATTTAAGATAAAAAGAAATCTGATCACCAAGTGATACATTTTTCCCATAAAAAACAATAGCATCAGGCTCGATCTTTTACTCTTTCCATTCTTTCCATTAACTTTGGAGGTAGAAAAAGGCATGTAAAAATAAGGGCCATTTCCTGCAGTGGAAGCTGCATAGATATACATTAAGCTCCTTTTCTGAAGAAAGGATCTTCAGATTATGGTGGATGCTATTCAAACACATCTGATGAGCGTTAGAGTACTTAAGTGAAGAAGAAAATACGTTTTCATACTGCATAAATAAAGATGTAAACTATAAGTTATAAACAATATTCTAGCGCCATACAGTGTGTATGCCCGCAAAGCCGGCTGCAGGGGAAGCTGCATTTAGAATAATATGTATATAGATTTAGCTTTTCAATGACAGAAGGATAGAGAAGTGGGAGACAAATGGGATGGGCAATCAGACTGCTCAGTTAGGGGTAAAAACCTGAGCATTTAGTTTGGCATGGAAGCCATTAACCTGAACTGAGGTGGTAGAAAGCTGCACTGCCACAGTGGGAGCTCTTGGAGGCAGTGAACCTATGGGGGCTCCACAACATGGAGAGCTGCCATTGCAGCTGTGCCCTTTAAGGGGATGTAGTACGTGTTCCATATTCAACCAAATCTTTGATCCTGACTCACCAAAGCATTATGGGCCTACATAAAATTTTTTCATTCAGGTTAAGGTGAACAACTACAGCTGTAGCCAGCTCATAGATGATGGTTCCTGGATGCTCCATGCACCCCTCTGTCTTTCCTATCTATTAATCTGACCTTCAATCAACAAAAATAATAGCTACAGCAGATCTGTGTCTATTACAAGAGGGGCAGGGGGAAGTGTCTTTAAATCCCACTGAGGTTACAGGTAGGCGGGGATACTTGGAGGAGGCTTTCAGTCTTTTACAAGATCTGGTCCAAGGTGACCAAAGGGGTTTCACTGATGGATGCAACATTCAGAAGAGAATGCAGAAGACACCACAGGTACAAGGTGATCCAAGCTCACAGTCATTTGCATTCAAGGAAGACTCCCCAACCAGTCTACCCATCTCCAAGTGCCTATTTCTCTCTTAGTCTATATTCATCCCTCTTTGTTCTAAAACATGAGAATATGGCAAAAAGCACTGCTGCATTCTTTTATAATAGTCCTGGAACAAATAACCAGGACAAACCTGCGAGAAGAAGTTAAGCTAGACTTCCTTTGTTTCTCGCCAAATAACTAAAATTCCTGATGTTGCTAATTTAGTCAGTTCTTGAAGTCATTAAAGCCATTCGCACGTGGACCATGGCTTTGGAAAAGGCTGAATATTCTACTCTGAGGTGCACTTAGATCTTTATGATCTATATCTCATATCCAAGGATATACAGTAACAATGCTCATGGAAAAGCTATGTTATATCATAACTGTCATAACACAGAAGTGTGGCTATGGGACCCGCGGATGCAACCTGAAAATGAGGTCACTTATTTAGTGCTGTAAATATAAATGTGGGCATCTAATATTAGGCTCTCAAAGTTTTAACTACAATTCTTTGCATTTAAAATATATCCACCTCACTCAAGGCCTTAGGAAAAGGTGGTTGATAAGAGTTCAGCTGTGGGAATATTACACAGTCTCAGCCTTATAGCCAGAACAGGGAGGGGACCCATATGCTACAACCTTTACACGGGGGCCACAGCTAACATAGTCATATAAAAACAAGGATCAAGTGATTCCCTTCCTTGTCCCTTCCCTTGTTCCTTGTCCCACACTCCCAACTCTCCCATAAAAAACAGCTGACCTGAAAACAAAGTCTTGCTCACCTCCATGTCCTGCCATATATATGTGCTAATTTCACTCTATGAATGTCCCTGCCATGCTCCCATCCAAAGGAGCTATGCAGATGGAAAAGCAGGAGCTACAGAAACAATGTGTCGTGGACCAAACCAAGAATCCAGAGCCACCCACCCCACATGGAAACAGGTGCCCAAGTTGCAGTAAAACCTCTCTATCCCGGATTGGCCTTGTCAGCCATCTTCGGACCCATGGATAAGGCAATCATGGAAGACAATCGTGCTCGACTATGAAGGCCTGTCGATGCTGATGCTGACTCCAGAACAAAAAGGAGGCCTTTGCACAGGCCCTTGATACAAGGTATAATGACATCCTAAGTGTAGAACATATACAATACATAGCTCATTTTTAGGTATCACCTTATGGTAGCCTTCAAACTTTATATAGTCAACTGTCATTAAAATTTACAGCAGCAATTCATGATGTACCAGCTTTGTTGCAAAGCAAACAATGGGTGTACAATATTAAATAAAACACAGGCATGCAGGTAAAGCAGGATGTACAGTGTTCCTAAAACATAACGGTTTACCCCATCGTTTGAAGCAGAAGTACAGTTTTCATGCTTTGGCTAGAAAAGTAAAGTAAAGGTCTGAAACACCCAGCAGAATGCAGGTATCTGCAGGTATTTCCTAGGAATGATGCAAATGCTTGACATAAAATCCAGGAAATCACAACAACAGAGAGGATATTAGAAATCTCATTCAACAAAATGCAACAGAGACTAAGAAAGCACTAGAAAATAATCTAGATTGCTTGGAATCTAGACCTTTGGAATTGGTCTCCAAAGGAGACAAAAATAACAGAATTGATAAGGTGCCTATCTAGAGATTCTCCAATAACCACCAAAGCAGAAAGATGTATTGGTTATATATATGTAAAAAATGTTGGGTTAGTAATGTCGTCATATATTTGATAATCAAGGAATATGAATAGATGTGGTTCTGTGGTATTATAATACCAGAAAATGTTAAGACCAAGAAGAAATATATATTTTGGTTCACGTGGTATAAACAACCTTATTTACAAAATTATTTTATATTGCATTGCTTCTATTCCAACCAGTTCCATTCCTCTCATTTTGAAGTAAATCATTGATCTTACTATCCATACAACCATTAATGTGCAGACTGTACCAGAACACGACATGGTAATGGCATGTAAAGCCCATTACAATGCCTCCCATAACTTTTAAAGTCAGTTGCCATTCATGACTATATTCACCTTCTGTGGCTATTATCTATCTTTTTTTCCTTTTCTTGCTAATTAGCTGGCAACTTTTTATATTTAGTGTCTGAATTATTCAGGAAAATCAAGTTAAGGTGATCAAAAATTTGCCAAAATAGTGTAGACTGTGCTGCTGGTAATACAGGTGGTTTGTACCCACACATTTTGATTATATTAAATAGATGGTATAATAACTAAACTAACCAAAAGGACCGGTTGCAATATGGAATATTCTACAGGTCCCATGTAATGTCTCCTGTCTAATAAAATATTCAAGGCAGAATGTTAGATCAAGGTCCTTTCTCCTTTTTCATACTAACAATAATGTTACTTACTACCACCACCCTACGCACGTTTGCTTTCCAATGCAATTGCTTTTAGTGACCAGATCTAGTGTTGAAGTGTGGATAAACAGATGCACAGAATACTGAAGTTACTAGTTATGACCACTAACCAGACTGGAGGCACTCAGCAGATCTCTGACTATGTCAGGGTAAAAAAGATGGACTACTGCTGTCCTTACCATACCAGGTGGCAGATTATAGATTCTGCTGAGAGGTACTACTGCATTTCAGATAATGATCTCTGTTCTCCTTCAGCTTCATTGGCCAATAAATATGCCATTCTCACCTACAGATCTACCCCTGTCATTCTTTATTTAGCCTATTTACCTAGATTATTTTTTTTTTAGTTTCTCTACTAGAAATGTGCATATTCTTCAGAAAGTGATGGAGACCTGCATCATTATTTATGACTTTCAAATCAACGTCTGGGTGATAGGAGGCGAAAGTTGCTCAGCTAATTACACATGCTTGATGAACTGCATAATAACAACCACTGCAGCACTGCACATTAGTTGAAGGCATGTAAATGACTGCAGTTATTCTCATTTGGAGGATATATGTGAATAAGAGGTGATGTCGTTCAAAACACCCCTGTTCACCTCTGTTAGGTGTACTGCGCCCCTACGAGGTAAAACTGGCATCACTACAACACTAAGCAAAAGCATACGAATGCTTCAAAAATGGTACGTGGCAAATTTCATAGACATCACCGTTTGTGGAAAATCTATAAAACTGCACGCACAAGTAGGCCCAAGTAACTGCTATACGTTAATGTTTTCAAAACTGGGTGGCTTTGAGGCTCCTAAAGCCAAATTTAGTCATCTAAATAGAAGCATGATGGTTTGCAAAGTTACTAAGGATCCACTGATATTACTAAAAGTCAGTGGGTCCTGTCAGTGCCTAAAAACCAGACACGTGTACAAGTATGGATTCAGGAGCCTAACTCTGCCTGTGAACCCAAGATTAAAAGTTTTGAGCTAAATTGGCTCTAAATTATTCATCAAGAGAGCACTTGATGCTTTCCTACAATTATTTTGGAGAATATCCTGAAGATATGTAGCCCTGGGCAAATGATATTAAAAAACTTTGGGTCATGACACATAGGCATCAGTGAATTTACCTATCATGATTCACACAATCTAAAAATGTTATGCTTTTGCAGAAGATTTAATAGGAGACCTGATTTGGATTAATGCATTATTTCAGAAGTTTTTGCTAGTGCTGTTTAGCACAAAAGTACACATTTTAGACTGTACTTCAAAGTTCTCCTCTAATACAAGAAAAAGACTGAAATGTTGGAAGAGAAAAGCAGACAAAAATTGAATTTTCCAATTGTGGTATCACAATATTTTCATGTATCCCTACATGCCTAGCAAGAGGTTTCTGGCTGCTGTAATCAAGCAGCAAAGGAACCCAACCGTCCCTTTCTAAAATCTATAAATGAGAAAAAATGCTTCATGTATAAAACTCCAGGAATGTTACCACTGTACAAGAAAACAGTGCATCTCACGTATCAAATGAAGTTATGTTCTCAGTTCACTCAATCACTTCTGTTTTGGGGTGCGTTACAGCAGCAACTTTATTCGGTACCATTGAAATCAATGGGTATAGTGTTTTGCCCCTGACTTCAATGGCAGCTGGACACAGCCAGGCCCCTACTGCATGTGCATGGCTTGCTCACTTCCTTGCTTCACTCCCAACAGCCTGTAGTTACGTTATACTGGAAGGCCACTCCTCTAAACTAAAGGATCAAAGTACAGAATGTAACTTGTCAATAAAGTCAGTACAAGGTAGATATAATCAAGTATAACTGAGTTTTTCAGGCTTAACAAATGTTATCTTCTCATCTGTTTTAAATAGGCCTTTCTTTAAGTCTTTTTCTGACTTCATTAATACAAGATAGTCCCTAAATCTTTCACTTCACAGTATCAGCAAATTAGCCTTCTATGGATGTGTTGCTTCTTCTTCCTCTGCAAGGTTTTGTTTTTTCCCCCGTTTTTTTTTCACTTTTATACATACCTCCTTTTCTACAAATTTTCTTGCCGGGTTTTCTGGCACATTCCTTGGATATTCTTTTGACTGAAAAATGAATAGAAGACTAGAAAATAACATGGAGCTCCATCACAGACAGTAGGAGCATGCAACACCACTATCTAACTTAAATATGGCCTTCTTTTATTAGGTGCGGAAGATTCCCAACTTGTTTCGCCTGCACATGCAATGGATAAGATGTTGATGCATCTTCCCAGAAGTCAGTGGGTGGAAATGAGAATTAGGTACCAACTTCGACCTAAAATACACGTGCTATGGGAGAAAAAAAAAAAAAGAGTGTAGACAAGAAAAAAATATAGGAACAGATGGCTACACAGAAAAGCAGCATGCATACATGTAAAATGCTGGCATGCAAACAAGGAAAGCCATGCATGCTACCAGTACACATGAATTAATATTGTTAGAACTTAGAATAGGAAAATAAAAAGGTCTCCCTGTTTTGCCTGCTATTAACTCACCATCCTCAGTTGGGACATATATATTTAAATAGAGGCAGTCTTCATTCTGATCTTGTACATAGGTAGAAACTACATCCAAGTTATTAGTAAACCACACAGGAAGCATGACTTCAGGCAACCTGCCTTCTATAATGTTCTGGGGACATACTGGAGCAAACTGAGTGGCATTTTTGATATCTGACCAGGGAGATGGAGGCTCAGGAGGTTGAAAGCGATGCTCCCCGACTGGTGGGGCAGCGTATGGAACCCCAAGAAACTGAATAACAGGCCCCAAAATTTCATTATTAAGTTCTTTCTTAATCCCTCTTATCTTGCCAAAGTTGGTTGTCACCACTGGGTCAGTATCATCCAATTTTTGTGAGGACACAGCTGCAGCATGAAGCAAAAATCCAAGTATACAAAGAGCAAAAGTGGCATCCAATCCCATGTGTAACAGGCGGACCATCATCGCTCTCCATACACAGTTCAGCCACATGGATCTTGGAAGGGTCATGGTCCCACATTAGTTGTATAGTTATAATGAAGCAATATTATTTGTATCCACTTGTGTAAAAACAGAGCAACTGAAGGAAACGAATCAAGTTTCCTAAATAGGAGCCCGTCAAAAAAATCTCAAAAGGCTTTTCACGCAGCAAGTCTCTTCCATTGATTTCACACTTATTGAAGCTGCATCTTCACTCAGCACTATTTATCAGACTACATCCTATTGACAACTGTGTTTTCCATAGCAGCAATATGAAGAGAGTGGCCATTTACTGCAGATTCCCCTCTTATAAATCAAATCCAGTTAGCCGCAGGTCTATATCCTGGAGGAAATGAAAATAAATCATTAGTATGAAAAAGCTAATATGGGCAGAGTGATCAAAAGATGTTTTACAAGTTATGTACATACATTAATAGTTGCTATAGTCATGGAAGTAAAATTCTACAATAGGTAGTTTATGGTTCTATGAAATGATGGGTGAAGTACCGATTGCTGGATTATTTATAATGTCGCTTCCTGAGTTTACAGAGTTTTTCAGAAGAAATTGGCCTCATAAAAAATGCAGCTTTAAAATTTACATTTCAGAAAATAAACAAATTGCTGCCAGGTCAGATTAAATATGTTTTTCTGTTCCATTTTATACAACTTAATCAGCCTGTAGTCAATTTTAAATTTGTTAGCAGAGGTTGGTTTACCAAGAAGATAGAAACCATAGATCAATTAGAATTTTATTAAAACTCAAGACACACAGTGAATGCAAGTCAGATAGGTATTCTGAATGCTAAAACATTAAGTAACTGTTATTTCATTAAAATAGACTACGTTTATATATACAGAGAGCTACAAATATAAAAGAAACACTTATTTGTCCATTTAAAAATGTAACTTACAATCCAAACACAGACGCAAATGGAAAAAAGCCTTTTTGGAATATTTTTTCAATATGATTTAGCATGTTGTATATGATAATCGATTAACCACTTACACGTCTCATAGCTAAAGGAAATCCAGGAAGTCTGTATTTTGGCGCTTCTCTGTGTAACACCCCCACATACGTGGGTTGTGTATGGCAAAGTGTGTGCTTTTGATTGTGTATTGTGTTTTGGGTTTTTTGTGTATGTGTGTGTTTGTTTTATGTGGGCAAGATGGCCCCTGTTGTTCTTGTCACATGCTCTGCACATGGAGAGCTGGAGCCTTGTATCTGAGCCAAATATGTAAAATCCTCTGGCCTGATTGGCCAGGGGGAGCAAAGTCTTTTCAAGCAGATAGGTTAAGAGAAAGACTGAAGTGTGGTAGTCCCTGACTGGACAAGGCCAGAGTGATGGCATATGGAGGGAGGGGTTTCTTCCCCCCTGTCCTGAGCAGCCCAGCAGGGAATGATTATTACCCCTAATCAGTGTATATTAACCATTAAGTAAACAAAGACACTTTCCATTAGTTCCAGCTCTTCATAAACAGCTTTTCCAAGGAAGGACATTACCAGCTACCTGTTGATTAGCTCCAAAAAGCCTATCTGCCTTTGTCCTCTCCCACAGCAAGGGCCATAGCCAGCATGTGGTATGGAGGGGAGGAGGAAATCCCTGTGTACAACAGAGGCAAAGGGGAGAGCAGAGGAAAGCAGACTCCTGCAGTCTCTGCCAAAGCTCCAACCAGGGAGCAGAGGGTAGGTGCCAGCCCTGCTATGGAGCAGAGAGCCCTGCCCAGCCCAGCCCAGAGAATATACTGGGATGCTGGGGGAGTCTGGTTTATCTTAAAACAGCAAGGGGTCTGGAACAGACATTGCGTGAACTGGTTTGACCAAAATCAGTTAAGTCTGATACTACGTTCAACCAGGTCCTCCTCAAACTGGTTTCCGCCATGTTCAAACTAGTTTTTGTGCACTGAACATCTGTTGTGTTACAGGTTTAAACCAGTTTCTGATCACTTAAACTGGATTATGTGTAATGTCTGTCCCTACCCAAAACAGAGCCAAGTTGATTACCGGCTACAGCTGGCCCAACCACATAGTTTAACTGGAGCAAAGGACCATCAAAAGAAAGAAAGGGGAAAAGCTAGACCTACCCTCTAGGTCTGGGCTGCAGGTAGTTTGGGTCCACAGCTCCACTGGGAACAAAAAGTTACAAATCTCAACCCTGGCCCTAAACAGGCAGGATTAGAAATTCCCAGGTTTCCACCCTGTTTAAAACTGCCAGACCTTATTGTTGGACAGCAAACCCAAGGTATTGGTATCAAGCCCTTAAAACCTCAAAAAGGGGCGGGGGGGGGGGGGGGGGGGGGGGAGAAAAGGAGGAGAGAGGAGTTCCTAGTCACTGGGACAACTCTTTCTCTCTTTCTCCTCTACCTGAGCTTCCCTTTTCACTATCTGCAAATTTCTTCTCCCTTGAAGGAGACTTCACTCTTCAGAAACCCCTAGCAGCTTCTCTTTCTCCGCAAACCAACCTGGTTCACCTTATATCCCTAATCACAGGTCCTTCTGGGGCCTGGCCACACTCCCCATCCCCCATCTCAGAATTGTGAAAAGGAAGGAAGGGCTGCTCTAGCACCCCACTGCTTCTAGCCTGAGCCACTGCAGACATATGCCCCAATTTATTCAGTCCAGAATCTTTTCAGTCTGCATGATTTCAAACTGGTTTAGCGTAGTCAGGTTAAACTAACCTGCAAAGATTGAATCAATTCAGGCTCAGGCTTTTTGAATGTCTGTCGCTAGCCTTGAAGTTTGTCCTGTAGTTTTAGTTTCAGCAGGCTATGTAACCCAGCCCAGCATGCTGGCTGGAGCTGCAATCGCCCTCTCCCCCACCTCCACCCACACACAGCCTCTCTGCAGTAGCAAAGATTGGCACTCTACCACTTCTCCAGGAGCAACAGAAGGTCCTATGTTCTTTAGCAGCTCCCAGTGGTCCAGTGAACCCAAGAAGCAGCTCATAGTACTCTCTGGTGTGGGCCATCCAGTCCATTGCTGAAGGGCAGGTATAGGGATACAGGCCCCCAGAACTACCTGCTGGGGAGCTCAAAGTCCCAGACTTTCTGGGTCTGGGTGAAGCCTCTCCCAAGAGGATGCCACCTATAGACTTTGCTTTGTAGTTAATACTGTTTTAAAATTATATATATTTGGGTGTTTGTGTTTATACTGCTGCGAGGAGGGGGTTTTGTTTATACGGGACACCCCAGTAAATTTAATGTTCCCACATTTCTTGGTGGGTGCTCAAGCCACAGATACAATTTATTGGATACCCTGAAATGTGAACCCGGCCCTTCTTGCTGCTGATCAGTGCCCGGCAGAAGGGCTACATCTGCAAAGAGACATTCATTACAATAATAAACTTGATTTTCAAAATATTCACAGCAAAGGACCAGATTAAATGACAAAACCCCAATTTGCTTCAAAAGGAACTGGTACTGGGCTCAAAGTCTGTTGCTTCAAAAATGATTTCAAGAGGGGAACAGACAGAAATAACAGAGATACAGTTGAACAGAGGCATATCTGGGCAGTTTTATGCCCTGGGCCTGGCAGCAGATGAGTCGCTACTGCCATCAATGGTGCCAGGCCGTCAGCGGTAGCGGCTGCTATTTTTGTGCGCCCCCGAGTCAGCATCTAGGACCAGTGCCATACTTCCTCCCCGCTTCCCCCCCCTTAGATATGCTATTGTACTCATTTTGGGACTTATTGCCCATTCCTGACACACTAATGGTTTCAGTGAAAAATGTCAGTGCACAAGGAATGCATGCTCAGTTCCCTCTGTTCCTAATTTGCAATGCAACAAATACATGCTCCCATAGGACAATTAAAAGTCCTTATTTTTCAGACCCTCTCATGTCTTCTGCACAACAGCCAAGAAAAAAAATAATCTTGTTAGGATCAGAGACTATATAATGTGACTATTTTTTACTCTGTTTTTGCAATACAGGCAGTGTCACACAGCGTTGTTACAGACTGCTCAGGGCATACCATAACATTTTCCATATTCATGTTAATCACATTTCTAACACTATTTACAATATACTCTAATTTTAAATGCAGCGCAATGTACAATGTAACAGTGTAATCTTACCCTCATTGTTAAATAGTGTGTAATGTACAGAAAATGTATTTTGCTTTGTATAGACAAGATTATGAAACACCTGCTTTTGGAATATCATTGGCAGCTTTAATGAGAATTGTTTTTATCATGTCCATACACATTGTAGATAGAATTCAAAGACGGGCTTGTCTAACAGTCAGACTACCCTGCAGTTTGGGTTATTAAAAAGGAGATTGTAAAAGCTATATAGGACAGCAGGAGATTTGGTTCATGTCTAGTGATTTTTTAGCTCTGCACAATCTATCTGAGAAAGCAATAAGGAGAGAGATGTAGCTTTTTGACAATTTCTCTCTTTCGCTGCTAATTCTAACACCTTTACTGTGAAGCTGCATTAACATGCAGAAGACAGGCTTATACCCTTCATTCTTCTGCTTCAAATTCTCAGTGTTTGTTGGAAAAATACAGGTTTTAGATGCACATTTCTGAAGGCTAGCGTATGTATTTATATCCAACTAACTAGACTTGTATAGAAACAGAATCTGAGTAACACCATCACCAAGGCTGTCATTTCATTGCCATTTAAGATTTTGCACATAGCAAGGTATTTCTTGGGGAACAGAACAGACACTGGATTTAGGAGAATGGGGAATGGAAAATAATCCATGAACCTTCAAATTCCGTATGAAAGGAAAGTTGCTTCATGTTTTGATGTACAGTGAAGGTCAGTCAAAATGCTCCTTCCCTAAGGCTATTGACCAAACTGCACACATTAAATCAATCTTATTAAGTTTTAAAACCCACTTATTCTTTTGTCAGCAGCAAAGACATCAGCTCTATTTTCTCTCCTGAGTTCTGAGACCTCTCCATTTGTAAATAGCAAGTACTTCATTTGAGAAGCTAGTCCAGTAGCTTAGGTGGTCTGGAGAAAGTTTCAGGAGAAATCAAATTTAACAAAGCAGCACCCAAACAATTTCTTCCTTTCTTTTCAATTTGACCTGCTGAGTCAGTTTAACATGGAAAGCTACCAAGATATACTGTAAATAACTATTCATCTAACAGACTTTTTTCTCTTTATGTCTTAATACTGTTTTCTAATTCTATTACAAGCACTTTTTTGTACAGTAGTGTCAACAAATACAAACCTTGACACCGTGATTTTCTTAGAAATAACCTGAAATAAAATAACCAGCAGTAGGCACCTAATAGTCTAAATGCTGGAGGGTTGGTATTCCTCTTAATCTTTCCTTTTACCGGTAATCTTTGCAAATATATATGATCTACCTAAGTTCAGACTAAAACCTAGAGCCAGGCTGCATTTACATGTCATTCCATAGGATGGCACGCCTAGCATGAACAACTAGCTGAACAACTATGCTGTGGTTAACAACTGTCATTCTGCCACTTAGTGATAAAGTTTTGCTCTGAGATATATGAAACAGGCCAAAGCAGTAAGAACATATTGCAATAATATGTTTGGCTACTTTAGTTAATTAATTTACATAAATGGCTAGCTGAAGCCGACAGGTTTAGTGGGTAAGTAATCCAGTAGGTAAAGACTTACAATAGCAATGTCCCAGAACCACCCGTCCTAGCCTTCAAACAAGCACCGAACCTCACTAACCTCATCACCAGAAGCAAGCTTCCTATGGCCCAAAACACACCGATGGATCCAGACCATGCCATGACAAGAAATGTAAAACCTGCCAACACATCTCCACCACCCACACAATGACTACACCCCACAACAGAGCCATCAGCATTCCTGGATCCTACAGCTGCACCTCCAGAAATGTAATATATCTCTCATCCAATGCATCAAATGCCCTTATGGAAAATGTATAGGAGAGACCAGACAGCAACTGCACACCAGAATGAATGCACACCGTAAATTTATCAAAGACAAGAATACCCAATTAGCTGTGGGGGCACATTCTCACAAGAAAACCATTCTGTCAGTTCTAATCCTCAAAGGGAATTTACAAAACACCTTTCACAGACGAGCCTATGAACTTCACTTCATCAACCTCTTGGATACAAAAAATCATGGACTAAATATAGACATTGGATTTATGACACATTATAACCTGCCTGACATCTGACTCCCCAGGTACCTCTCCACTGTTTATCGGCTACATTCATTCCCCTTCTCCTCCCTCACCCCTCCCAGCCTGTCTCTCACCCACTGACACTTCAATTTACATCTTCACTGACTGCCTTTCCTGCTTCCCCCCCAGCCTCTGGATTCTTTACTATTCCTTCCATCCAGGAAGAGCACACACCAACTGCAGATGCTTCCTCAGCCTGATGAAGGGTATGTATACCTAAAAGCTTGCAAAGAAGAATTTTTCCAACTATTTGAGTTGGTCGACATTAAATATCAGATTTCCCCAAAGAACCTTGTCTGCCTGTGTCCTTAGACCTACATGGCTACAACCTATACCCCAATAGCAATGTCTATACACTTTAGCATATATATTGGTTTCTCTTACCATGGTTTTTGTATATTTGTTTTGTGAGTGCATGACTGTGGACCCCAGCAATAATCCTAAACAGGGATGAACAGGAAGGTGGGCAGAAAAGTAAATTAACCAGTGACATCGACCAGTTCAGGTACTTTGCAGAGTATAAAACCAATCAGCCCTGGCTGTAACTTCAGCATAAGAATATACAGAAGTCTGGATTTCAGAATAATCATTGTCAAGATCTGAAGATTATCACTGACTATTACCACTGAACACAAAATCTAGAAAATATAATTTTTTCAATGCGTTCTTTCATGGTTTTTAGAAGATTCTTAAATCTATTGAGATTGTTTTCCCTTTGTTCATTGTTTTGTGACCATCCCTTTCCTGAATCTCATTTATTCTTTGGCACCAATCCTCAGTTAAAGCAGAGGAGCATTCAACATGGCTCGTGGCTTAAAGCCACCTTCACACTTCCCATGCAATGAGTTATTCTACAAGAGGCTAATCCCCATGCCATAACCACTCTTCGCTACTTTTACTTACTATCATAGCTAGGGGATGTTTTAAAATTGTGCTAGCTGCCAATGGACTGCTGCAACAATGTCAGGATTTGGTGGAAGCATCTGGCTATGTCACCTTCTATCCCTCCTCTTCTAGCCCCTTCTAGCCCTCCTCTTCTAGCTTTTGGAAGTGGGATGGCACATGAGTTTCTATGGCAGCTCTACCCCAAATAAGGCCAGATTTTCAATCTTGACGGCTAACTTGAGTGGTCCTAATGCAGTTCAGAAACTACCCATACATTTAAATTGTATCTTCAAAGTTTCCTTTCCAGGATTGCTCATCCCAGCAAAGCTCAATTGCACAAATGATAAAAAGTGAATACAAAAGGAGCCTGAATACTGCCAAAGCAATTTCATTTCAAAAGCAAACAAGTATTTACAGAATGAACATGCCGTTTGCATCCAGTGCTGCTGACAAGCAACTCTAAAAAGCCCCAATTTAATTTCATGTCTATGAAAAAGAAAAATCTGAAGTCCAAAACAAAAGGATGACAAAAAAACCTCCAATAAATGTATTAAAAGAAGCATTATACAACACAGGACTGTTCTGGTGATTGTAAATATTACCAGAGAACATATCATCTACCACTTGCTTTTCTTTTTTCTCTTTTTCCTCTGTTGGCTAAACATAATGTCACATACTTCTCTGTGACATTAAAGATTTTTGGACAAAGTCTTCTCTTGCGTATGTCTTGTGAATGTCTACTTAAATCAATGGATTTGTATTTTTAACTCAAAAGAACAAGTTCCTTTTCTTTTTTTTTCTTAAAAAATATTCAGTCTAAGCAAACCTAGTTTTCAGAAACAAATGCCAGACTGAAAACATGAGAGAATAAAGTCCTGCCTGTATGTATCTAAGAGAGATACAGCTTAGGTTACTGCACTGTTAGCTTCCAGTGGCTGTCTTGCCGACGTGTGTGCGCGCCTCAACTGTATGGCACCTATACAAAACACCAGGAAAATGTGGACACCACCTGACTATCTGAACCCATTTAGATCCTTGAGTTCTGCTCACATTGCAAACAAAGATGTAAAAGGCAATGCTAACTATTTAGATAGGGTCACCTTCCCACTTGAAACAGAGACCACAAAGTCATCACAGGCTAGGATCACACTGACCTCCTCATCCAGAGGTTATCAGCTAAATTCTTCATATTGCCAACTCCTGGAGCTATCCATCCCACTTTTAATATTACTTGTAAACTAAACCTTATGTTTTACTTTGGGTGCACAACAAAAATAGTAAGAAATACAAAACTGTGTATGTATACATTGCACAGTTCTATGTACATTAATTCATTCAGAAACAAAATGTTAATGAAGATCAAGGCTAAACCAAGCAGATGATATAAGACTGAAATAGGTCACACATATTTAACTTGTTTCCCATTTTTCAGCATCACTATAATTTTGTCTTTCCCCCAGTGGGAATACTTGCTCTGGCTCACTTTCTATCCATGAGTATTTACTAGTTATGTTTCAATGTTCCCTTTAACTATTTCCCTTAAAATACTTCTGTAACTTAGATTTGCCAGAACAGCAAGATTTTAGCTCTTAATTTTCTAATAAGCTGTTTTAGAATCAGACACAAATGAGGTCTATGTATATAGCAAAGAGTCATTTACTTCAAATTATCTTCCATTTTCTCATATTAATAAATCATTTATCTTAAAATATTCCTACTATTTGGCTAAAGTAATTGTTTATATTACCATGAGTTGGCTACAATTTTTTTTAACAAGTGGATGATAACTGAGTGACATTTTGCACAGTAAGTAGATAACGAAAATGGCGATTTTACCCATAACAGGAAGAATGGATAACTCTGTCACTTATGTGTAAAGTTTTAGACAGCTAAGTAATACAGATTTAAATTAAAAATGACAGATGCACTGGCTTGGAATATAATGGGTACTGAAGTGAACCTTTATTCCTTTTAGCAGCTTATGGTTAACTCTTAAATGGTCCAAGTATTATATTCAGTTTTGCATTTTGTAACTATGCTGCTAAATATACAGAGGGTTACTGTGTTCAGGACAATACTGTGCTTCTGGCCATGAAGATTTTTAAGTTGGTCTAGTAACTGAGATGATCCTGTTTTACATGTTTAAGTCATTTTGGGGGGAAATAACCTAGACACTTCTCAGCTGAGATCCTCAATCCTAAAAATGTTTCCTGCCTGTTAAACATCTCCATGAATTTAAATCTCTGTTGACTAACAGTTCATGAAACATTCACATGCTTGACATCTTATCAGTATTACATTTCATAGTAGAACTTAGATAGAGCCCCCACCCCATACCCATGTAAGTCACTGGGTCTGTTGTCATTGACTTTAATGAGTTAAAGATGAAACACTAAAATCAGCCTGGAGGTTACGTGTATAGTACGGATTGGTGACCAAATCTTGATTCAGTGGGACTAATTGCGTGAAAAAGGTGAGCAGGATTTGGCTCTTGATCACTACTCTTTACTTGATATTTGTCAACTAATTGGGCTTTCATATCAAATACATAGGACACTTGCCAATCTCTGTCTAGCTCCTATTTTTGAACATTAAGCATTTGAGATACACAAAGGAAAAAGTACAATTATCTGCCAAGTCCTGTAGCTTGAAGGCAACCGCTCAGATAAAATGGTTGGGTATAGGCTGAAACTCTGGCTGTGGACTATTATTCTATCAGAGCACCAGGCAGTATCATTTCCAGAGCATGCAAGGCCTAGAGTTGTAGAGTTAGATCAATAGCTTCTTCAATTCAATTTATAAATAAATAATATATATATTTCCCTGCTACACAAAGAAAGTAAAACGTCAGTCCAGATTCTGATCTCAGTTCCATCGATGCAATGGATATCAAAGTCTAGCTGATTATGGTTTCTGTAACAAGGAATACAGAATATAACTTTGCTAATCATAAATGTAGCTGCTTTATACTGCTCAATATCCAGAGGAAGCGTTTTGTGTGTGAAGTTCCCTCAGAGCCAAGTCTAGAGGGTATACATTCCTCTTAGAACCCAATATTGGTATTCAGTGGATCAAACTTTTGTCTCAAAGTCCCATTTCCTGTGATGTATCATTCTGGTTTTTGAATCCACATCTGTAGCTGAGACTTAACTTATATTTGTTCCAAAATGAATTTCATGCTTAACTTGTTTTTCTTAATTAAACTTCCTTTAGCAATCTCTAATATGTGTATTATTAAAACTCATTAGTCCCATTCATGCTCGCCTGTCATTTTTGGCTTCATATTCATATACTGAAGTGCTCTGTTGCTTTATATAGGAAGAAAATTAAATAATAAATATGAGAACTTGAACGTTTTATGAGTGTCAGTATGAGAAAGTAGCTGCAAGGCCCATAAGGCTTCACACAAAAAAAGCATTACAGCTAAAGCTAACATGCTGACACATCTCTGATCTATAAAGTCTGCAGTAATGGTAGCAGTAAAGTGTTGTGGCATAGACTGGGAATTTTTCTCTCACTTGAAATAGAAATAGGTGTAGCAGAGACTGCATTTACTGTTGTAAAAAAATTCAAATAAAATTTCCCCAAAGCTTAGTGTATAATACTGTTAAATGTCTACCATGATTTATTCTTTCCATCTGACTTCATGTTGGGGATCCCATTATTCAACTGGATATCCAGTTTTCCCTTTTCCCTATAACCGGTGTGAAGAAAGATACCCATCTGAGTTACTTCAACCTGGTCTCAAGTCTCCTTATAAGCAGGTTTTAGTCATATTGGCCATGATTTCTGCAATAAAAAAACACTTCGTTGAAACCAGGACATGTCCGTTCTCTTAATACAACAATTTTACAACCTAATTCTCCTTTCCGGCCAGGGCTTAATCAAGGAGGAACTCCACACAAGTGAACAAAGTTACAATCCATGTAACTGTAGTATGAGTAAGAAGGAAATTGATCTCCCAATTACATTTTTTTGACATTTCAAGAACTGAAACAAAAAAAATATTACATTTATATAGCAATGTTCCTTTTAAATGAATTGTCATTTTCCTACATGATTAATCTGTACACGATCCCAGAACCCCATGATAAATCCTACAACATTAATTTATGCTAGTAATATCATGTAATTACCTAATAGTTTTTCCCTATTGTATAACTACCCAATACTTTTGAACTATTACAAAGTTTTAAAAAGTTGAAAAACGTAACTGTTTTTAAAGAAGTTATCTTCAAAGAATGTTTGGAGTTTAATTCCTTCAGTTTTCTGGGTAACATGACATTCCTATAGCAAGCTTTTTTAAATTCAAATTAAATGGCATGTTAAAGTGCTCAGTGCACCACCAACCTGTTTTCCTCATTAACTCCCTAGAACCAGGTCAAGTAATATGCTAATGACATCTTAGGCATGTCATGTGGGGTTAGCTTAAGGCAAAATTGGAAAAAAAAATCTTCCCTTTACAATCACTGCTCCATTAAAAGGACATGCTTAACTTGAAATAGAGTCGTTTTTCAAAAAAAGTGCCTCCTTCACATTTCTGTGGTTTTACAACCACTTTCCCATTTCAAAAATATTTCTCTCTCCTCTATAATTGCGTGAAAGATCCAAGGAAACAAAGGAAACAGACTATTCAGAAGAAACATGAAATGGTCTATATGGAAGATGCTGGCGTATGGATTAATTAAAGAAAAAGGGGAAGAAGAATTCTTTCACATCTTTTATAGTCACCTCACTTTAACTTGTGCCACAAAGTAGGTAAAACATTTGAAGTCCAGTATATGGAATCCAGTCCCTTAATTGGTATGAATCCCATTTGTACCAGCTGAGAACCCGCCCTGTGATTTTTATATGGACACTGTTCCTTTAACAGTCTTCCATGAAAAATTCATCCGTGACGGTGGGTGCACAGAAAAATGCAAATGTGGGTTTACCTAGGCAAATACACCTCTTGTATCTCTGAATGGCATGCAGCATAGCATTAGCTAATGAATCAGTAATTATGAAAAGCAAAGTCTGTTGGAAAACATGTGAGCCTTCAGAGGCAGGTGTAAATGTGGAGCTGAGTCACTCAGAAGTCAACACGATTCCCTCTTGTTAGAGTGATAATTTGATAGTCTTTCTGGGGAATTTAATGTCATCATTTGTCACTAAAATTACAGGATGTGCTTTCAATTTGCGATGCTTGCTGAAGTTTCCCCACCATCTCTTTTTTTCTCTATCCACTAACTTCCTCCCTTATACACAAGCCCTTCTGCAATACCGATGCATCAAGTAGAACGCATGCACTTCCCTGAAACAGTAATACTGGAATAGGAATCTAGCAGGCTAAGAAATGCATTTCATCCTTCCATACCGTCTGTGTTTTTATAAGCTACTACAATTGCCAAAACAAGCATTTTAATGTACTGGTAACTAAGTAGATAGCACGCTGTTTACCAGAACACATTGAATTGCTGCCCATTCAGTATTAAAAGAAATCTACTGCAAAGATTTCTAATGGCTCTCTGGCAAAGTGTTGCTTTTTCGTTATCCACGTTCAGAGACTGACTGTATAATGCTTGCCCTCCTCTTCCAGTATTTAATTTTTAAATAGTTTCTTTTTTGGGTGATTAAAAAAACATAATAAATATGGCACCAAACAAATGATTCAAAGCCAACCAGAGATCTGTAATACTGATCTATATCTCTATTAGTGAAGAATGTATATTTACTTTTACTACAGGCATGCCAATCCATTACAAACTCAGCTGCTTCCTCCTCTCTTCCCTCTACTCCATTCTTAGAATCCTGTAGGGTGTGCTTGTGTATGAGTCAGAGGTTATTAAAGATGCTAACTGATAAAAAATAAAATTAGCACCATTACTACATTTTAAATCCTCCATCCGCTTGAAAATTAATTTATCCGCCTCCTGCTTGATCCTGATCTTTAAATCACCCTCTCCATCTCCAGCCAAAACATGCTCACTTTGCTAAGGCTGCTAAGTATTTAAGAGCTGGGAGGGATATTACGTTTGTCTAAGGTGGGCTGGAAAGCTCCAAACCAGTCTCAGTCTAGCCTTCTTGCTGGTTTCCACACAACAGATTGTGTTCAGCAGTCTCCACTCCCTTTGCAGCTTCAGGTAAACCAGAGGTGCTCAAGCAAACACACACTTAGCATGACTATCCCCAAGCTCATCCTTTCTCCCAGTCACATTCTGCATATGATTCACATGACACAGAAGAAAGGGAATGTCTTTTTCCTCATACATAGCTATGCTGCCTTCATCCTTTACTGCAAAAGAGCCATTAGACTATTACTGCAGTCTGTTGCTCCCCTCTAAGAAAACTGGTGTCATCCATCAAAAGCAACTGAGGAGCAAGTAACCTTTTTACCTGGGCAGTACTCTGAGGGAAGTGACAAGGCCAACATTTTCCAACTTGGCTGCCTAGCTCTTGGCCCTTAAATTTACATATAAAAATGGGCTGATTGGCCATGGGGCTAAGACACACATCTCACTGAAGTCAATGGGAGCTCAGCATCTTTGCTAAAGAGGACACCTGAAATAGGAACTTCGGAGCCCAAGCTTAGCAACTGATGTCTTTTTAATATCGCAGCTGTTAAAACTACAGCTCACATTTACAGCCTGCTGTTTTTCAGGGCGTGTGTTAAGTTTACCCCATGCCTGCAGAGGAACCAGAAAGCTCCCTTGGGCCATTGGTAAAGCCTGTTCTCTTTTAGAAGCCCCCAGATTCAAACTGAACAGCAAGGGCAAGCAAGCAGAGAGTCTGAATATCTCCGCCTACAACCCCTAGTAACCACCAGCTACACAGCCATGCTGCTTCTGCCAGGAAGAAGCAATCAGGCCTTCAGAGGACCCTGAAAAGTTATTGCCAGGGTGGTCCCCAATAAATATGAATTACCTGCCTGCACTTCCCAGGTCTGGCTGCCCCCCACCCTGGGAAGCATCTGCGTAAGTGCAAATGTCAGTGGCTCAAAACTCTTTCATAGATTTCACAGACGTTAGGGCTGGAAGATCATGGAGTCCAGCCCCCTGCCCAGGGGCAGGAAGGCAGCTGGGGTCATAGGATCCCAGCAAGAAAAACGTCCAGATTTCTCTTGGTTCAGAGGTCATATCCCTCACTAGCCCAACTGGCTGGCATGGCCCGAGGACTGGAAGCGCAGACAGTCCGGGCCGCAGAAAGGCGCAGCCGCGTCCTCCAGACACGCTCGCTCGGAGCAGCACCCGCCAGGTGCGTTTCCATTGGGAAATAGATGCCCGGTTCTGAAAACTAAAGCAAAACCCAGTCTCCCAAAGCAAAACCCATGCCAGGGGGATGCCACCCTCTAGGTAAGAGGCGGGCGAGCGGACTGGGGACCCTGTCCCCTGCTGCCCAGAGATGGCACCGCTGCATGCAAGAGGCTTTGGTTGGAAATACGAGTATTTCGCGCTGAGAAGGGGCTAGACACCGTGTCCTTGGGAGCTCCCCGAGCCGGTGAAGGTGAGGGAGGGCTCAGGGTGTGAACTGCAACATGGGCAGGGGAGCAGGAGGAGAGGGCCCGGCGGGCGGGGCGGGGGAGCGGAGCGGTGCGGTGCG
>NW_005842001.1:1252655-1274254 GCF_000455745.1 Alligator sinensis
TTTTTTAATTTATTTGGCAATCCCCGCAACAAGGCTCCTCCGGCAGCCCGCGTTTTGCAGCCTGTCGCCTCCCGGACGCTTGCACAGGGCAGCGAGGTCTAGGCGCGGGCATCTGCTCCCTTCGCGAAGAAATACAGCGATGCACGGAGAGATCTCTTCTTTCCAAACCCCATCCAAGCCAATCACATAAAACAATTATATCCCAGCCGGAATTGCAGCTCCTCCGCAGCCAGCCCGGTCCGTGGCAGATGCGAGCAGGAGGCGAGCCCCGGCGGTGCTGCCCCGTTACTCCTCTCCGGCCGCCGCCGGCGCATCCTGCTCAGCCCGGGGATTTCTCGCCATTGCAAATTGCCCTCGGGATGAGCCCCCGCTTGCTGGATGTCCAGACGTGTGATCTCGGAGCATCGGTGGGCGACTGAAGATGGGGGTGGGTGTGTGTGTAGGTGTGTGTGTTTTTTAACCTTTTTTCCCTTTTTTTGGATGCTGGATGCACTGCTCGCTAAAAAAAAAAAAATAATAATAATGCCGAGAACCTTGGTTTTCCCCTATTCTAGGTTTCAACTCCAAACTGCTGCTGGGTGAAAAATGGTACAAAGATACCCCTAGTGGCTCAGCCCTGAACGGCAGGCGAGATGCCACTTGAAGCGCGCACTGCTTCTAGAAGTTCAATGTCAGGATGCTGCTCAGGTGAGCTGTGAGCCCAGCATCCTTGCACGGGGACGCACGGCCGTGTCGCCGGCTTGGCGTGGCACAGAGTTTTTCTTTACCTTGGTGGATAGAGCCTGGCCGGCTTGCTACAAAAAGAAAAAAGCTCTTCATCCTTGTAAGGGGCGAATGCAGATGTTAGGGGCGAATGCAAATGTTCTTCCATCTAGGCGTGCAGATTTTCATTTCAGGTGTGTGGACGCAGTCACGCAGACACACGTGCCATAAAATGAGGCGGATATCACACATCGATTCTGCGTGGATTATACGTCTGGTTTATATGTCGGGAAAACATTTCAGGCTAAGAGATACTGATATGAAAGAATAACTGCTCTTACTGCGGTCAGTTCAAAAAGTCCCTCATCTGGACTTCATATTCTTTATGACTGTTTCTCGCCTGTTATTTTAGCAGCTTTTCTTTTTTTTCAAACTTTCTATTAGTCTGTGGAGTTGATTTTTAATTTGTAAATATTCTCCTCCGCGATTGAACTGGCGACCAGTCTCACAAGGTCCCTTCCAGCCCTAAACTTCTGTGAATGAAAGGTAACAATGCCAGATAGATCTGGGGTGGGGATGGTAGGACGAGTAACTCTCCAAATTGAGAAATGAGAGCACATTTCAAAAACAACCCTTCTGCAAAGCTTACCTCCAGCCCAAACGAAGGCTTTTTCAACAAAGCCATTAACATCTAATATTCTGCAGGAAATGCTCCTCCTTCTCCTTACAACACTCCAAAATATAGACTTTTAACAAATCTCATTTTAAAATACTGGTATTAATCAAGCACAGCACTCTTGTTCATGACTCCAGTGTGCCTATTGCCTCAGGCAAGGTCTGAAAGTGCCATAAATCTGATAAGTTTTTATGATCCTTACCCAACCGCAGGCCCTCCTGGAATTCAGTGGCAGTTTCACGCTAAGGCCCAGATCCTCAAAGCTATTCAGGTGCCCAAATAGCTCTGAGGATCTGGACTTGAGTGTCCCTAATGAGGATGAGAGCCCACCTGCAGTAGCAATGAATTCTGTAGCATTTCTGCACAACCTGAACCATCTTGGCATTTTGTTTGTAGGGTTTGTCTTCAAAGTCCCATGGCCTTCAAAGCTCCCCACTACTATCTAATTTGCCACTTTCACTGCTGTTGAAAACGGGCGCTGTGGTAAAAACGAGGCAAGCAAGTCCACTACGCATTGTCCAGGCTATGAAATCAGATTTGTATGATTGTATTCTTCTCCCTTAAACAGGAGAAAAGGCTTTCCAGCCCAGAAATAGATTCTGTTGAAGAAATCCATTTATGACTATCAATCAATCACATGCCACCAGTTAGACTGAAACATCCACCAAACAACAGTCAATGCTGTTATTAGAGAAAGGAAACAAAAAAGAAGTACTCTGTCACTGAACTTGGTGGCTGCCATCCAGGAGTGGTTTTTTTTTGGCTGGGGTACTGCCCTGTTCAGAAATATGGGAAAATAATGTTAAAACGAGATAAACGAATTCTTGTCTCTTTTGCACAGGCTGGTCACAACTGCTGATGAAATGCAGAAAGCTTCCTTTTTCAGCTCTTCAAAGAATGTATGTAGTTTCTCTTCCTACCAAGAGGCTTCTGAAGGAACAACCAGACATCAGGAAAGGACTGACCATTTTTTCTCTCTGTCAAAACTCCTGTTGGACTTGCATTTATTTCCCCATCTCATCTACACCACACTCATCCCAGGACTAGCCAGCTTCCACTTTACCCTTTCATAATCTAATGCAGTCTTTACAAATCTCATGCGGGAAAAATCTTCAAGTTTGTTGTTTTAACCAATCAAGGCTCTTTTCAAATCCCTCTTCTACCTGCCTTTCACTGTCTACATCAACATGTCCTTGTTTCAAAGACCTCAGCCTATCTAGCTATATATACAATAAGGGTATTTGGACTCATTTGAAACATGCCTATCTATCTCATTTGAAACAGGCCTATCTATCTGTATATATAATAAGGGTATATGGACTCATTTCAAATAGAATTTCAACCTTGATAGAAATAAATGGATATCTAATTTTAAAGATGTTCTGAGAATTACGCACCACAAAAAAAAAGAAAATTCGAACCCTGATGCAAAGGTATTAATAGATAGCCTGTTTGTGAGCTGAAGATGTTACTCAGACCAACCTACAAGGCACTGAGCAAAATGAAAGGATGAAAGAAAATAATTTTTGGATCCAGCTGAGCCCTGAAATAGTTGTATTTCACTCCTTCAAGTGAAATTAAGCAAAGAGAGCGGGGTAAATCTTTCTGATCTGAGAAAGTAACCCAGCAGCACACACTGCTCCCATTTCTCAGCCTCAAGAGGAGCTCTGTACACCCCACATAGTCATCCAGACTGAGGTGTCTACCTGACCTCTATAAAAAGCAAAATCTGCAACAGACAGATGAGAAGAAAATATAAATCCTTCTGCAGCCTAACGGGTGAGATGAAGTTTGTCAAAGCATTGCCCAGGAATTAGATTTAAATGTTTCCTGAAATCATTTTTGCGGCATGCAAAATACTGTTATAACTTACGATATAGACAACTTTTCTTGTAAAGCTTTAGATTATTTAGACTTTGCAGGTGCTTCTACATGTGGCAAGGGTTTCATCCCCTAATTTTTTTTTTTTGCCCCACCTGAACGGGGCCTCGAAAAATTGTGCGAAGACTTGTAACTGTTCCTCTCCATGGAAATCTTTAGTAAAAAGGTAAATGATTTATACAGTTTGAAGAGAAACTGGAATATATTGAAATGGCGGGTTTTTAACTGAAACCCACCGTTTCAATTTTTCATGACATTACGGCAAGGGGGCTGATCCTTTTCTTTCGTTGTTGGAGCCTGTCCATGGCCAGGGGGTGAGCTGCCAATGGGCTGAACAGCTCTTGAGCTGCAGGAGGCCCCAATTCTTTCCTCTGTGGTGGCAGCAACCCCTGGAGCCACCCAGGAAGGCCGCCAGTGAACCATGTGATGCCCTGGCCAGCTTGGGGTCAGGGACGAGCTGGATCGGGCTAGGTGTTGCCTCCAAGCTGGTGCAGTACCCAGCCCACTAGCAGCCTGCCCAATGGCCCCACGGGGTACCAATGCCACAAAGGGAAGTCAGAAGCGGCGAGGGGCCTGATCCTTTTGTTTTGCAGAGCCTGCCCACCTCTTCCATAGCTGGGGGGGCGAGCTGACAGCTGCAACACATCATTGCAAACATCCGGATGTAGTTTAGTGTACAACAACGCAAAGTCGTTTAAAACCCCTAAAACTCTTGAATGTGTGATGCTAGTAAGTCACACAAAGTGACATTTTCATTGCATGTACATGTTAACGGCATCACATGTGCAAGCGCCCTGCATTCCCAGAAAGGAGACATAAGCTAACTCTAATATGCAAATAGAAACGGAAGGATTATTGAGGGATTTAAACAATTCTTACTATCATATTTACTTGCATATAAGATGACCATGAATATAAGATGCCCCCCGCAATAAGCAGATTTTATAGAAGAAAAATGTATTAATTTGTTCTGATCTTCCAGGTATTGAATCTAAGTATTGGCGGGTTGTCTTGAATTTCTGACACCCCACTGCTACAGCAGAGACAATTGTGACTGGGGGCAGGGGGGTTAGGTGACCCCCCTGCCTTTTGCCCCACTGACTTCTTTCCTCTGCAGTCTTCCTGACCCCCTTGCCACCTGCACCCCTCCTTAGCCCCACGCCCCCAGTCTCTGCCTCTTCCCCCCACACCGCCTTCCCCACCCGTTACTGCCATACACTGTCAGTCTGCTCCAACCTGGCCAGGCAGGGGCAGGACTTTCCATGTGTTCCCTGCGCAGGAGAGGCCCCAGCCTCCAGATCCAACCCATGCCTGACAGTAAGGGGGAAAGAATAGGGTGAGCAAGGAAGTAGGGGAAAATACTGCATAGGGGAAGTGGAGAGAGGACGGGAGGCTGTTGTGGGTCTGATTCTGGCTCTGACCCAGACTCAGGACCAGTCTCACGGCCACAGCAGCTGCCTGCTCCCCCCTCTGCTTCATATGCAAATACGATGAGAGGCTTTTTTCCCTATGCTGATTGGAGGAAAAAAACCTTGTCTTATATTTGAGTACTGTGGTGGTGTTCATTAATTGCCTAGCTCAAGGCAGGTCATTAAATGGTTTCTTCTAACTAACTAATTTAAATATTTTCTTTGGCTTTATAACACCTAGTTAAGATTCCTCACCTTTGCCCATTTACAAACTCTTTAAGTTATTCATGATGGACCAAACCCTTAAATGAAGATTTTTTTGTCCATCTACCAACTTAGTTGTGAAATAGGTTCAGTAATCAATTTGATGGTCAATATTCTTTGGTTTTAAGTTATCAGAAGAAAAGACCCACTCTGTAATGTGTAAGCAACTGTTAAAAAACATACACGGAAAGAGAGATACTGAAGTGACATTAAGTTAAATAATCATCAGTGATTACTTGCATTTTGTTTTGCTGATTTTCCCCTTTCTTTAATAATAGAAAAATCATGTAATGGTGAATATTTTGCTTGGTTTTAACTGTGGTGTCACTAAGACAGGGGTGGGCAATTATTTCGGGTGGAGGGCCGCTTACTGAGTTTTGTCAAGCCATCGAAGGCCACATGACAGGCAACCAGGGGCAGATAAATATTAATTTTTAAAATTTTTTAGGGGCCCAGCAGGCCGGATAGAATGGCTTGGCGGGCCGCATCCGGCCCATGGGCCACATTTTGCCCGCCCCTGCACTAAGAGATGGCAAAGCACTGCTAGCAGGAGTCGCTTTTCTGAACTGGCCTTGGGAGACAGTTGCAAAGATCTGGCCAACCAATTCTCATCTCATTACATTGTTAGTAATTTGGGGAATAATTATTACTTCATACTCAACAACTTGAAACAACCTTTTCTTTCCTGTTCTACTTAAGCATTGCACTTGTACTGGCTGGTGGGGAGAACAAACTACTTGCCTTGTACTGACTGTGAGGGAGAAGGCCCATGCTGTTCTATCAAACTTCCTAAATGTATCCTAATATTTCACTGCTCCTAATTGACAATAGTGATAGCAGCACAACAGGCAACTTGAAGGAACATCCGTGAAGCTATTAAGATCATTTTCATGCCATTACTAACTGTGTTTAATGGTTTTTAAAGTATCTTTGATTAAAGGTTACAACATTAAGAGGTAGCTATAAGCTTGAGTTTTCTGATCTCCAGTTGCAACCAGTAGGCTGCCTGCAATGAAAAATGTTCAGATATTATAAGGTATTCTCTTCTATTTAGAACCTCTGCTCCCTGCAGGTCCATTCATAGCATCTGACAAAGCAAGCTGTTGCTTGCAAAAGCTGGTGCCTCTCTGAATTAGTCTTTAAGGTGCCACTCCGCCCTGCCTTCTGTCTAACTTCAGACTAACATGGCTAACTACCTCTCTGTGTTCTCTTCTGTAATCCTTCTCAGATATTACTGAGCTGACACCTTGTACTTAGATCAATTCCATCTTCTACTGACCTAATGTTAAATGATGAAATGAATGCCTGTCTGCTTTTAGACTTATTCTCCTACAAATGATGGACCTCTTTCATTCTTAAAAAAGTAAAAAAAAAAAATCATTCATTCTTTTGGATGAGGATGCTCTTTTTAGATATAGGTTACTTGTCTAATCCTCCCCACATCTTTAACGTAGGGAACTAAACCGAACCTTAATAATAAGTGTATGGAGCAATCTCCAAGGCATGTGGTCTATAGCTTTTAAGAAAACTGTGGGAACAGGCTAGTTATAGTCATTACATTCTCTCATTTGACACAGTTTGGATTTTGCATACCCCAAGGACAGCTACTGGTTGGGATTTATACATGCCATTATCTGACTGGATTTATTCTCTGACATCATACAAAACACCCTTCTGGAACACTGGATTTTTTCAGTAACATCTTGCTGTTGGGGTATACTAGTTGTTTGTATGATCTAAATACGGTTCAAAGGTAGATTTCTTCAGCATCTCTATTTAGCTAGCAGTTGCAACCAGTGGTTTGCTCAAATCCCAAAGAATTTCTATGAAGCTGAATCCAGTCAACACTGAAGTTCTATTGCAGGGGTTGTCAACTGGGGGCACGTGTACCCCTGGGGGTACTTGGAAAGATGCTAGGGGGTACATGCAGGCAGGGATGGAGTGCTGCCACCCACCATCCCGCTCTGCCACCTCCCAGGAGCAGGGCCAGGGGGCTGAGGGCAGTGGCTCCCTTCTGCAGGCCACACAGGCACTGCCCAGCTGGCTGGATTCAGCAGGGGGGGAGCTCACATGCACCTCCATCCACCACCCCACACCCTGCTGTGCAGCCAGCTGCCGCCACCACCGCCCCTGCTCCCGGCCGCCGCCACCAGAAGGGGTACGCTCCTTTAAAAATGTTGAAAACCCCTGTTCTATTGAATCATTTTAAATGCACACTGGGCCTGACTTTAGTGATTATGTTTAAAATAATAGGATTGCAAGTTCCATCTCCACATCCCCTTCTGAATTGTTTCACTGTTTTGACTCGGACCTCAGCTTAACAAGAAAAACTTGAAAATGTTAACTTTCACTTTAGTCATTCCTGTGATTCATTTGGTGTAACCTGTTCTTTTTACCCTCTCCTGGGTACTGTTAAGAGACTAAAATTGATAGAGTAAAGCCACTGCAAAAGGTCCTACTGTATGTTGATTTGTAGGTCACAAGTCCTACAAGTATTTATGCTGTTTGCCAGTGAAATTTTATATGAATTTTAATATCTGTGTTCATGTTTAAAGCCCTGTGTAGTCTACAAAAGTTTTATGATATGCTTTTGTTTCATATTCCTTTTCAGAGTTCCATTTGTTCTTCAAAATCTGAGTCAGGTAATTTATTGGTTTACACTAATTATTATGTTGAAATGTTTGGGACCATAACCTTCACTTTTTATTATTCCCTGCAGTTATAAAATCAGCTTTATATTTACATTATGACAGGCTAAGCATTTCTAGTCTTTAATTCAAAATTGATTTAAAAGTTATAAATGAAAAGTTACATGCTAAACAGTGCTTTTACCTGTATTTGAACTGTGAAATGCTCCCGTACATTCACTGAGTTATTATTAAAGTTAGCCTGTATTCTTTTCATTCTAATCACTTAATAATAACTTTGTAGCATGGACCAACCTTGGTATAATTCTACAGAAGTCAATAGCATCTCGGGAGATGTTTCATTGTTTTCTCATGTTTGCATCAAAAATGGCCTTGGCAGAAAAAGTAAAATGGAGGCTGGATTGAGAAATCAGCACTTGTGAGTTAAAGAATACAGTGTCTTCCTGCATGCATCCAGAGTAGAATTGTTTTCCTGCTTTTCTTCCCAAATTCCATAAGCCAGGAAGGCTTCATATCGTGTCAATTAAGACCTATTGAAATCTTGAGTCTCTCTTATCACCAAAGAAATATCTCAGATCCTTATTTAAATCAGTCAGTAATAATATGATTGGCAAATATTTCATAATTTTACTTCCAAATATTCTTGTCCTGACTGAAGTCTGTTGGCTTGTAGTTATGATTACACTGATAACTCAATGACCAATGTAATTAGCCTGGCTGTCATTATGGCTGCTGCCCAGAAAAGCCAAACATAACAAAGAGAATTTAGAATTTCTTCCCTAATGTAGCAACTAATGTGATCCCATTAATCCAAGTGAACTCATAACAACTGGAGAAAAAAACCTATGAAGAATGTAATGACCTCCTAAAAATGTTTAAAGGTACCGAATTACTTTGCATTTGCTTATTTCATCTGCACTTATGCTTGCTTGTAATTCAGGTTTTGAATGAAGCCACGGTGTCTTGTGGATAAGACATTAGATTGGCAGGCAGGGGACCTGGATTCTATTTCTTGTTCTTCCCTACTAGGTCTTACATTTTCTGAAACCTGCATCCAAGAGTGACACTAGCCTGAGCAGACCTAGCATTTTGTTTCATAGAGAGCAGTGGAAAAGAAAAAGCAAAGGGAGGAAAAAAACCAGACGCACATTAACTAAAACTGACAAACGTGACTGCAGATTTACCACCCAAAGTTGAGAAAAAGTCAGCAGGTAAGTATGTGCTTAAGACTTTGTCAACAATATGTCCCTTTTAATGAATTTTTCGCTAGTAACCACAAAATTAAAGCGGCTCGTATAACTAGTCACTTCTACAAATCCCATCTACAGTGTGCTGATGTGGTATACAATATATTACTATTATAGTCAAAATGTTTTAAGAATAATCCACACGCTTTAAGACAGAAAGTAAAGAAAACTCCCCCTGCCTTTCAAATCTATGTCATTAATTAGGTGGCTGGAATGTAAGTCCCTACTTTGGACTCTGACCAGGACACGGGGCTGGAAACGTGTTCTTTCATGAAACTCACATTTCATGAAATGTGTACGACCACAAATGGTTGAGATGTCTCTTTTTTTTTTGTTTGTTGCATCTGAAAGGCAAAACTGCCAACAATAAAGAGGCTTCCTATTACTGTCCCAGAGCATTAGGACAGTACTAGCTCCAGGAGACCTGCATCCACTAACTCGCCCACGTCACCTCCTGCAGTTGACTGGATTTTGCTAGACTACGTAAAATGAATTTTGAGGTCTCAGGCACCCGTTCAGTTGATACGTGCCAATAAAACATAAGATATAACCATAGTTTGTATTGGCACCCTTGCTGGCAAGCCCAAAGAATTGAAGGGTCATATTATTATTTCTAGCAATGGCCCTGCCAGGTCAGAAATATTTGAGGCATGGTATAAGGCCGTGAACCTGGCGTTCTCTTTTCTACAAAGAGAAGATTTTAGCTTCCAGGGTTGCTAATAAATGAACAATATGAGGAACATTGCTTTCATTCAAAAGGAGGGACACTCCCCCACACAGTATTAAAGAATTCAGAAGGCTATAATTCCCTTGATGTCATAATACCTATGGGCATACTACGGTCATGTTATCTTACACAGACTTTAACATCTGAAGTTGTTCTTACAGGCATGCTGCTAAAAACCTTAAAGTGAAAGCTGCACAAATACTTGGTAATACATATCTATAATTAAATTGAGTCCTACTTCCAGAAGGGCATGACAAATGCATTGACTTTTTAGCACGTCTTGGCTATAAAATACTATTTTTTCCTTAAGAACACTTCTCTGCTCCTTCTACATTTGGCATTCACCGAACCTAACAAACAAAATTCCTGGCATTCACAAAAAACCCTGGTGTAGCTGTAATTACTTTTTGAGTGACAGGATTTTGGAATTCCCTCGCTGCAGAAACGAAGCCAGTTGTAGGTTGTTTTTAGGTAACTCGCAATTTCTCTGGAAGGATTAGAGAGTTCATCACTTTGCTAGTCAGGGTTAGTCTTACTTCCATTTATCTTGCTGTCACAACCTTTCCATTCCTTTTCCTTTTTTTTTTTTTCCTGCAGGCAGCTGGTATTAATACAGGATCTCTCATTTGGCCAGAAGGAAAATACAGAATTCAAGGCAAAATCTTAGGTGGCCAGTAGAGGGCACAGTCAGAGTGGTCCTACGTCTCCTATATGGTAGTGCTGGGCACTGCTGTTTCTTTACTTGTTTTGCTAGGTCAGGGGATGTAAACCAGGCATCTAAAGTATGCATTGTGTTTTCAGTTTAGCATTGAAGGCAGGATACAAACTGTTCCATGTATGCTCTGCTCCGCTCTTGGGGTTTTTTTTGTTTCTCAAGCATTCTTAATATTTGATAGTTGTGCAAGGCTTTCACTACAGGTTCACTTCCGCTATCATGAAAGAGGAATGCCTGCAAAGCTGAGTACTCCAATAAAAGCAATGTCATGCGTTTGCAAATCTGAGCAACCGTACAGAGATATTTTCATAAACATTAACCAGGATAAAAAGCTGCATCTGCCTAGCAAGGAAACAGTTTATTTCAGTTAGATCAAATCTTGAGATCTTTAATCAGTCTGTATTCAGACAAACTCCCATTAAAGTAAAAAGGAAAAAAAAATGTGAGCCTATGAAGATTTTGGAATGTCAGCTTGCCGAGCTGACAAACAGTGACATTTATACCAAGGGGAGCTTAGCAGGCATGAAGTACAAATTGCTATGATAGTGCAAACCAGAGAAAGTTCAAATGCATCTCCCCGAAACAGCAAAAGTTCCCAGAGCGCATCATGGGGCAATACATCCCAGCTATCGCTTCCCATGGGGATACAGTATGCTCCCTCCTTGGGTGAAATGGCAGTGGTTAATTGGGATAATGCTTTTCAGAAAGGTTGTGCACATAGCAGCATTAGGAAAGGGCAGCGTGGCCATTGCAAACAGGCCCAGGCGTGCACAGGAAATATGAAGTAGAAGAGTGTCTCCAGCTTTTGCCCATCCCTGTGGAAGACAGTCACAATGTGACACTAAATCTGGATCATGGCTTTAAGTACCTACATTTCATTTCTTGCCCTTTGTTGATACTTCAGGTCTTCTGCCTCCTGCAACCCCAGCAAAGGGAGACTGAGCTAAAAAGATGCAATCACAAGCCAGGACATACCAGGCATGCTTTTTTTTTCTTTATTCAAATCAATCTGGATGAAGTTTTAATACCTGGCATTTAAAACTTATTGCTCTTAAGGACAGAGCAATATTTTAAATACTTAAAATATTTCTTGTACTTTTACTTTTTAGTACTGAAATTATTATAATAATAAACCTTTGCAATTGCTTTACATCTTTTATGGATAACACTAGTGATAGGTGAGCCCCCCCATCCACCGCCCACCCCATGAAAATCCAGAGCCTATTATTGAACTGGTCTGATGAGCAACACTAGGTTAAAAAATAGGAGGTTTAAGTATTAAATGCCTGGAAATGCTTTTGCAAAATGTACTGCAGCAAAACTGTACCAAGTCCAAGAAAACCTCATTAACATAGAATAGGCAAATCATTATATCCTGATGCGAGTTTTGTTTAATTTACGAGAGGTGGAAGAATAGTGAATGTGCCTGTTAGTCATAAATTACTATTTAAGATAATTAATCAGCCACTTTTTATCCTAACAAAGAAAGTGACTCATTGATGAAAAACTGGGACAGAAGCATGCAGCTATCAGAGGGGGAGAAGTCAGAAAAAAAAATGGAAACTGCTAAAAACCCTAGTAACAAGATTGCAATCTTTTGTGCAGCAACTAAAGTTGCAGAGAGATCATGCAGTCCTGCCTGGCATACAGCATTTGATATTACTGTACTGTCTTCCATCAAGGGATAAGATTCACTGCAAATACTATGTCCTTATACTTTATCATTATTAATTGCTTATAAAGCATCATCCAAGTACATGGTCATGTACAGAGGATAATGAACATTTGCCAGCAGTTACCAAGGTAACTGCTAGGCTCTGGGCATAACTGCCAACAATTAGAAGAGTTTAGCAAGAGACTATTCTCTTAATAACCTGGGTCTGGAAATGTTAATCCCCTACATGTGCTGGAAGTTGTGTATGTAGCTTGATGGGTTTTGGCACTTCCAGGACCTGATCATTTATTTTGCAGGGGCAGCTTTGTATTGCTCCAGTCAGGGCTGTCCTTTGCTGCGGGGGGGAGAATCGGGGAGACCGCCCTGGGCCCCGCGCTTTGCGGGGTCCCGTGGAGCCAAGCAGAAGCTGGGTAGAGCGGCCCCTTGCATTGTTAAAGGGGCCTCGCACAGGCTGATTTGCCCCAGGCCCCGCACCCTACTACAGTCGTCTCTGGCTCCGGTAACACAAAGATGTCCTAAACCAGCTTATTGACCACCTTAAGGTTTCCTCTATCTGGGTTACAGGGATCCTTGAGTAGTATGAAACTGCTGCAGCTACTTCTATATCATTCCTCCCTGGGATCCTGGGTCAACTGATTTAAAGTTGGGGTTACCTGGGACAGCCAATGAGCAGCTAGTCCGGCTGGGCCCAATTAGGGAAATGCTGAGAGAGAACCAGGCACCTGGTATTGTCGGTTCCAGACATCAGGAGGTTGGATTGAAAACTCGGGTAAACGTGAACCTCCCTTTATGTTACCTGGTTTTCAGCCATTTACAGTTAGAAACTTCCTTTTGTAAAGAAAGGAAAGTTAAGGTTTTCACCCATTCCCAATTCCACTGGGAGCTTTCAGGAAAATGCCAGTGATGTGACACTTGCATAGAAATTGTAACACTGGGCACCTGGAGGGCCGTTCTGTGGTGCTGGGGCCGGAGGTATTCCTCTTTCAGTTGTGTTTTATTACAGGCTCCTTGTCTCCAGCTGATGCCCCATGGTAGTTGCATGGTGGGAGGATGAGCAGCAAGAGCAAAAGAAAGAAGCTGCCTGGGTGCTTGCAGAGCTGGTGCCACAGTGACTGTTACTGAAATGGAGGGGTCTTTACAAGGAAATACTTACTTCCTCCCCACAGCCCAGCCGCACGTGTGGAAATCCACTGGGCTGCAGGAACGTACAACGGATTTTGCAGATGTGAGAATCACAGGCACGCTATATCTCTTGGCAACCTGTCACTTGAGTAATGCCATGACATAAGGTTAATAGGGGAATGAATATGCTTACGTCTGTGGTAAGAAGTACTGTGAATCTGACATGCTCGTGTAGTTAACAAAACTGCAGGCCCTTCTTTTCTATTACTGAATCATGCAGATGATCAATCCCCGAACATGGGACAGAATTTATAAGATTTACAATAAAGATGAAGTAGAGGGAAACTTTGCTCTGCCACTCATACCATTTGCCGCACTGCCAAAGGCTTTCCCAAGATCGGCCCTGAATAACATACAGAAATCACATCCTAGGATGGAGTGGTAAAATGACAGTGGCAAATTTTGGAGGTAAACAACCTTTAGCTTTGTAAGAATGATATCGTCTGAACAAAGCTATAAGACAGTAATGGCTTCAGGTCAATATCAACATAGACCAGATACAACTAACAACCTATCAAATGAAATGTTGAGTAAAACGAGCAATTGAAAGCAACTGAAAGGAACAGGGACTGTAACAGAACAGACTTCTACACTGCAGTGCCCCTTCTGGGAAATACCAGGTTGGCTGTGAGTTCATTTATCAAGGAGATAATGACCCAAAACCAGCCTTCTTGACTGTAAAGGCCTTGGATTTTTTTTTTTTAAATAAGAGGAGTCTAGGGAACTAATTAGGAGGAAGTAGCTCCCTCTATGTCCAGAATGAAATCCCATTGAACAAATAAGCAATTTACTGACTGTAACACAAGTAGAGACAGAAGTCAAACAAGCAAGGATGATCTTGTGTGTGGCATGAATTGAACAAATACAGAACATTAAAAAACATGCTGAAGCAGTGCCTGATGTTGGAAAACTGAAACTGTTTATCATCCAATATATGGACATGCACATCTATATACATATGGACATGTACGGTACTGTTTTAATTCAGGTTAATATTATATCTTCAAGCCACTGTATTTCACACAAAGGGAAACAGAGACCAGAAAAAAGTTAATACATTTATCCATCATTATACTCCCTTAACCCAATCTCTCTGCTCTCTTACACGCCACTCAAGAGGTGGGGGATGGTATTGTTTCCTACTCACATTTCTCCGTCTCTTGGGCAATGAGATAATTGTCTTCACAAATAGTCAGTTAAGCAAATACCCCATAGTTTGCATGCTCTGTGAAGAACAGAATATTTTGTATTTCAAATCCTAGAAGGAACAGTATCATCTGGGTTGAAAACTCTGAAGGGCTCTAAATAAAAGGAATACAATACAAAGCAATAGATGGGTGGAGAATGTTAATGTTGAAGGAATCAGGTTAGGACTGGTCTTATTTTTTCATTAGAGGTCTTGAAATTGATGCATACTGCGTGTTAATATAATGTCCTGATGACACTTAAAAAAATTATATGCACACTGGGGTGCAGATTGCATTTTCCTTTGTGCTTATAAAATTCCTAACACATTTTGGGCGCTTCCACAACACACAATATAGCCCACATTATAATGATGATGCTGAATTGGGTAGTGCAATGAGTGCCGATAAGGACAAGCAAATGATGTAGAGAGGCAAGCATCCATCATCAATTCATTGTTTTCCTGTACCATTCAATACCCCATTATTTGAAAGAGATCTGAAACATGGTAGAAAAGACAAAATGAACATTCATATTGAAAGCATGGAAACTGATTTATCTGGGATCAAAATCACATATACTTAATCAGAAGAAAAGAATATTATTAATAGTCAAAAGACCTTTTTCTATGCAATTGGGTCAATAAGAGTTTTAATCTAGCATGAATTTACTGGATCATGTATAGTAAATTAGATGCTTTGAAATGTGCTCTCTCCACTAAAAAGGCCATTATAGACTACATACTCACGGGTATTAGGTAGCCCAGAGGTATTGAAGTATTTTCTCGATACAGATCTGATGCAATCACATCTGCAGCATAACAGTCAAGAGGGGGCTTTACAGTACCATTAAGATACTGAGAGACTGCAGGGCAGATTGATTTGCAAACTAAAACTAAAAGGAGCTAAATAGCCACAATGCAGATAAAGAAGCAAGTAGAAGAGGGTGGGGCAGTCACTTCGCAAGGGTCCACAAACGAGTCAAAGACATAGATACTAAAGAGGATAAATTATGGTAACAAGGGGAGGTAGGATGATGAGTAAGAAACTATTTTGGTGCAGCATTGATTAAAACTTTCTGACTGTTGGGTTGGGGAATAGCTCCTAAGGGAGGCACTAAAGGTCATGTGTCAAGCAAGTGTTTCTCAACTTTTTCAAGTTGGCAGCCACCAATTTGAAGTAAAAACAATAATGTGCCTTCTCCATTTATATTAAAAGTAAGAGAAAAAAACTGCATTGTCCATAACATGCCTCTATAATTTGTGTGTTTCAAGAGTTTGGCAGAGAACACAACCTGGAAGAGAGATGTTATTTGCTTTAGATAGTCATAAACTTCTCAGTGCCTTGTGATCCCCCCACCCCCATTCCTTTTTGTGACCCCTTTTGAGGTTGTAACCCATCAGTTAACACTGCTTGGGAAATTTAGGAGATTGAAGGACGAGCTGGTAAATGTACTGAAGGGAACATTTCGGCACTAGCAGGGAGAAAGGCTAAATCACCTAATGGGTCTTTTCTGCTGATAGGCTTCTTCAGTTATGGTTCCATTATCTTAGCATCTCATGATCGATATAAAGAAGAGAATAGGGTTTGGGGAGCATAATAAGGCAGGCTGGAGCAGGAGTCCAAGGAATAAGGCCACACACACACAAACACACAGGCCTTTTGAAATTTCTGCCCCTCTTTGCTTTTAATTCCTGTTATTTAGAGCGCTGGCCAAGAGAAATGCTGATTCCCAAAAGAAAGAAGCAGATCTTAAAGATATATAATATTTTTCATGTTGCCCGCAAACTGATCATTTAAACTGATCATTTAAACCATTACTTTAACACGCCAGCCCCCACACCCAACCTCTTCAATCATTCTTTTCTCTTTGCTTTCCAACGAATCCTTCATACTTCCTGTCTGGCTGGTTTTCATTATCAGCTGTTTTTCGCAAAGCCAACCAGGGGTGGATCCAGGGAGATGCAACGGTTTGGATGCACTCCCCATTCAGTTGACTATTCTGCAGGAGCAGCAGCTGGGGGCTGTTTTTTAAGGCCCCGAAGCAAGTAAGAATTCCCACCTCCCTTTCTCCCTGCTCAGTGACAACCCCTCTCCCAACCCCTTCCTTCCCCCACCTCACTCCTGTTGCTGTCTCCAGCTGCCTCAAAGGCAAGAGCAGGGGGGAGCTCCAAAGTGGTTCCTACCTGTTCCAGCTGGGCTGTGCAGGGAGTTGGGCTCAGACATGGACAGCAACAGCAGCAGGCATGTCCCTCCTTCCTATATAGTCCCCCTGGGTGTTCCCTGCCAGCCTGCGAGCAGACACAGAGGAAGAGAACCTATTCCACTGCTGTCGCTGCTTTTTCTGTCTCTAGACCAGGGGTGGGCAAAATGCAGCCTGTGGGCCGGATGCAGCCCGCCAGGCCATGCTATCCAGCCTGCAGGGCCCCTAAAAAATGTAGAAAATTAATATATGTCTTCCCCTGGCTGCCTGTCATGTGGCCCTCGATGGCTTGCCAAAACTCAGTAAGCGGCCCTCCACCCGATATAATTGCCCGTCCCTGCTCTAGACAAGCTGGCTCCATGTGCAGCCTGGCTGTCACAGGGCAGAAGTCGCTCTAGAGCACCCTCCCGCTGCCCCCCAACTGAGAACAGCAGCAGTGGTGGGCAGCAGACGGGAGATGGGAGAGGGGGCAACAGGCAGCTGAGCGTGGAGGAGCAGGGAGCAGGGAGGGAAGATTCTTATCAGCTTGAAGGACTTAAAATAGTCCCCCCACTGCTGCTCCTTTGGCATGGTCTGCCCACCCCAGTTTTTGGCAGGGGAGGGAAGGCTGGGAGTTGGGTTGCAGCCATCCCTGCAGTGCTCCTGCACCCCTCCTCCAAAATCCTGGATTCACTCAGGGAACTTATTCTACATTTGGTCTCTTAAATCCTTGATAGCTTTCATCATTTGTGTCCAGTTACTTAATGTGTCCCCCCTGTCCCTGACACTGTTTACAGTCGCTTTTCCCTGATTTTTCAGAAATTTAGTTCTGGAGAACCTTTAAGATTTGGTGTCTTCAGTGTGTGATGGACTTCTCCACAAATTACCTTGGGGGGGTTCCTGAAAAGTCACGTTTAGCCACACGAGCCTCCTCTTACATCTTTTAGGTTTAGGTATTTTATGAATGTATTGCGCTTTAAGTTACAAAGTGCTGTATGTAATTCAAACCCACATGAATATGGATGCGCTCATTAGGAGTGTTTCTTTTGTCACTCGTCTCGTTAGTGTCAGAGTACCCTTGGGAATAAAATACTTAATTCTAAGCATTTGGGTGCAACAGATTCTCACTTACATTTTTCAAGCCTTTGGAAAACAAAACACTCCTTTGATGATTGGAATGGCCAGCTCACTGTCTATACATTATAAATGCAAGAGCAAAATCTCACATTTCTTTAAGAGCACAATGGCTCCCCAGAAATCCTAAAACTGTTCTCATAGTTGGCTGCCTCTCGAACATGCTGTCTTATCTGTATTCTCCCTGTTTATTTGGAAACCTAGACTACCCTGGGTAAAAAGAGATATAGTTAGTGACTGTGACTGGCTTGTTTGTTTCTGCAACACCATTAATGGTTAGGCTTTGTCTACACAAACTTGAGAAGGTATGATAGCACCTTGTTAATTAGAAGTATTAGATATTTTTCTGGGTTGCAGGATTGAAGAAGAGAGCAGAGACACACACTGCATATATGAAAAATCCACACCCTATAAAACACAATATTTAGGTTATGTAACATAAGAAGAATTTCTTCAATATTAGGGACGTACTCACAAAGTAGAAAGGAAAATTGCATCAACACTCTATAGCCTTGAACCTGGACCCTCAGCCTGATGAGCATAGTTACTCATAGACTTCATAGACATTAGGGCTGAAAGGTACCTTGGAAGATCTTCCAGTTCAGCCCCCTGCCCCAGGGGCAGGAAGTCATATTTTCATAATTTCATAGTGGGTAGGGTCAGAAGGGCAGACCTTGAAGTCCGACCCCCTGCCATGGGCAAGAAAGAATGCTGGGGTCAAACGACCCCGGGAAGGTGATTATTTAGCCTCCTTTTGAAGACCCGCAGGGTAGAGCGAGCACCACTTTCCTTGGAAGTTGGTTCCAGATCCTAGCCGCCCTGACTGTGAAGTAGTGCTTCCTGATGTCTCGCCTGAACCTACTCTCAGTCAACTTGTGGCCGTAAGTCAGCAGGGGTCATAGGATCCCAGCAAGATAAACATTCAAATGTCTCTTGAAGGTGTTCAAAGTAGGTGCTTGAACCACCTCTGGCGGCAGTCTATTCCAGACCTTGGGGGTTCAGACAGTAAAGAAGTTCTTCCTTATGTCCAGCCTGAAACCATCATGGAGGAGTTTTGACCATTTGACCTTGTCATCCTTCGGGGCGCTCTGGTGAACAGACGTTCCTCCAGATCCTGGTGAGCACCCCTGATAAACTTATAGGCCCCTGATAAACCAGATCACTCCTGAGCCTGCGCTTTTCCAGGCTGAAGAGTCCCATAGCTCTCAGACTCTCGTCATAAGGTCTGTTTTCCTGACCTCTGATCATGCTCTCCTCTGGACTCTCATGCCAGCCTACTATCTTACAATTAGTCAGCCAGGCTGGTCAAGACTGTCCTGAAGCCTTCAGCAGGGCCTAGCCCTCTGCCCACTCACTGACATCAGAGTAGCTGGGATTAATTGATCCTCCAGTTCCCCAACATAAACCCCTGACCTGAACAGGAAGTACCTGGGCAATAGGGTTCAACCTGGTTCTAGACTGCCTTCCTGTTCCCTGTGGTTTGTGCTTGACTTGATTTCCTCGTTTCTAACCTTGCTTGCTCTCTGTCTCTGCCTGATTCCCTAGTGTCATGCCCCAGCTTGTTCCTAGATCCAGCTCTCTGCTTTCTCCTTGCTTCTTGACCTGGCTTGCCTGCTGACTCCACTCTGCTTGATCCCCCGGCTTCCTGAATCAGCCTGTTCCTAGACCCTATACTTGGATCAACCTCCTGGCTTCCTGATGTGGCTTGTTCCTGGAATCTGCTTGTTCTTCCTAATCCCAAATTTGTCTGCCCATAACCCAGTGTGCCTTGCTCCTCTGGAGTTAAAATACTTTCTTCATAACTTACAGTGCACAGTACCTTTATGAGTTACAAAACTGGTGCAACCAATAGCAAGATTAATTGTTTTTCTTCCCTTGGAGTTTGGTGGTTGCAGTCTGGGGAATCTTGAAATTATTTTCTGTGAAACCAGTTATCAATATGAGATGTTGCGTATCCCTCCAAAATTAGCCTAAATTGTGTGAGATTTATGATAAAACTTAGGCCAAAGAAATATTTAGAGAGTTCATAGCATCATGGGCTGGAAGACTTCATGAGGTCAGCTAATCTAGCCTTCTTAAAGGGAAGTTCTCTAAGTGACACTTGAACTCACAACCTTCATGTCACATCCCCAGTAATGTTCAATAAATATCATGTGCTGATCCACTGCTCTACTGCAGCAGGTATTAATTCTGATGTCTATAAATTATCCTGGTGAATATTTATTTAATTTTTAATTTACATAATTTTAGACTGGAGACATGATCTATTCCATTATCTACTTCACTTTAAGATTAATTTTATTTAGAATCTTTTCATCCTTGGATTCTGAGAAGACACCAAGACAGCATTGCAGATATGAAGATACTGAACACTAAAAAACATATAGTATGTGAGGGATTTACATAGAATGCCATTTTATGTTCATTGTTATTTTGATATTTAGGGTTATAATATCAACTCACTTGCTGGATAACTGAATAAGTCCTAGTTATAAATTTCCTGGACAAAAGATCATTAATTATTAGTGTTTTAGTTATAGGTTCTTAAGGCCTAATGCTTCAAGTAGCCATGGGGAACTTGGTCAACATGAAGTATGCCATAGTAATGAGCATAAGTGTGTTGCCTATTAGCCATTGTTGAAAGGGCCTGAATATAAATATATAGAAACTAGACATAACAAAGTAAATGTAAGTGATTTATAGCAAAAATGAAACTTAAGATAACAGAATGAAACTTAACGCACCAATCAGGTACTGAGCATACACGGTTACTAGGTTACTTTAGAGCAATTGGGAAGTCCCAGGAACTGGCTCGGACCAGAAAAAATTGCTCAAAACTGGGTCAGTGGAGTGAAACGGGCATGCGCCAGATGCTGCATCTGTACCCCAATATGGGACTTATGGCGAGGTGGAGTAGGAGGGGGGCCATAGAATCGCAAGTAGTTCACGTTGCAGCCTGATCAATTGCGCAGGGTCCCCAAGACAAATATCTCACTTTAAGTGAACAAGTCGTCTCGCCTGAAAACCGCAGAACACCAAGCCAGCAATGTCTCATGTGACTCGGTAACAGAATAGAATAACCAAGTATGCTACACCTATTGGTGTGGTAAGTATGAAATAAGAATAATACAAATAATTCTGGAATCGGTAAAGTAGTTGTAACCTGTAACTGTACTTGTAATTGCTTTTCTGTAGTATTATTATCAACAGAAACAGGAGCAGCAATTTCTCTCATATTTTTGTGTTTTGTGTGTTTGTGTATGTTGTGTTTTGCATTGTTTATGAAAGCTAAACAGTTGTACAAGCGATCTAAGGAGTGGTAAATTAGTTAATACGTTGTGCATAATAAAGGAAGCTTAATGGTTAATAACACCCACCTCAGAAATCTCCTCAGTGCTTACCCTTCACACTCCTACATGCCAACTCCTAACAAGCCGTACCCTTCGGCCCTGTAACTTTACGGCCCTCACACAGTAACAAAGTACTTGAAGGATTCAGTTTTTCAGTCTGCTAGATACCTTGTCACTTATTTACTCTGACACTTAATACTATGTCACTTAATACTATGACTACCCCGTGGAAAGAAGCTACTGCAGTCCCTCCATCAGAGACCATTATAATTTCCCTCCACATGGCAGTGGAGACATTACAACACTATATGAAAAATCTTCAAGAAAACATAAGACACAAAAGTGCCCAAGAGATGATTTTTTAATAAAACAAAAATCAAATAATAACAAACTCATGTAATTTTTATTATTATACTGATTAATGGAGAGGTGATATATCTTTGGTATTATATACACCATGCACAAAAGAAAAAAATGTGACAAGTGGAAGTGGGTCATCTGAAACATTAATCATATAATCCATCCAATCAAGAAGAAAATGTCCTGAATATTTAAAATTGAATTGTGTCTGTCCTATTTGCATTACTCTTAATCTTACCTCTATATCCAAGGATGTCCATAGA
>NW_005842001.1:1274264-1319916 GCF_000455745.1 Alligator sinensis
GTGTTGATAAATTTAAAACATTTTTTATTCCAAACCTATTTATAAAAAGTAAGACTTACGATAATCACAGTAGGCTAGTTTGACTTGGTTATAAGTAGGGATTTTGGTTTTCCCTGATAAAAAAAAAAATCGGAAGTTCTCTGATCAAAATTTGCAAATTCTCTGATAATCCCCACCCCCTCCCAAATCCGTGGTTAAAACGAAAGGCCCCCCACAACCCCCTGGCCCTGCTGGTACCCCTCATTCCCCCCAATTCCTCAGCCCTTCTGGTGCCCCTGGCTCCCAACCCACAGCTCCTGCTCCCCCAGCCTTGCTGGAGGGGGCCCCAGCTGCCAGGGCTATGGGGCCAGGAACCTGGGTCTGCAGCCCCCTGCCCCTGGAGGTGGCAGCTACTCCAATGGAGTGGAGCCCAGCTCCCCCTGCTGCGGGTTTGGGTTGGGGGGGCTGCTCACTGCCACAGCGTGCACTCCCAGGGTGCAGGGGGGGGTCCATGCCCCCTTGATCTGTGCGCAGACTGGGGGCTGTGCGCTGCCTGCTGTGGACTCAGGCTCCAGCCCTGCTGCCCTTCCCTGGGGCCTCCACAGCCTGGCATATGCAACCTGGCACTACAAGGAACAGGGAGCCACACAAGAAGCTGCCTGCTGCTTTAAGCTCTGCGCTGCCCTGGTGACGCGCCCTCTGCCTGCATGGCTGCAGTGGGGGTGGCAGTAGGGGATTGCACACAAGGGCCAGCACAATGTGGAGCTCATAGCAGCGGGCAGCTTTCCTGCATGGCTTCACTGTTCTTTGCAGTGCACACGCCGGGCTGTGGAGGCCCCAGGGGAGGGCAGCAGGGTGGGAGCCTGAGCCATGGGTCTCCCTTGCCCTCCAGGAGTGTGTGCCATGGTGAGGACCACCCCCCGCTCACCCGCCTGAGCTTGTAGCACACAGGCTGGGGGGCGGGGGGTAGAGCTGCCTGCCCCACCCCACACACAGATCTTGGGTGTGCGCGTCCTTCCTGCACCTCTGGGAGTGCACACAGCAGTGGGGAGCCATCCCTACCCCACACCCGTGGCCCCTCCCACTCCCCACTAGGGCCCTGCAGCTGCAAATTGAGGCCCCAGGCCCCAAGCCTCAGGCACCTCCTGGCTGAGCAGCAGCTCCAGCCCTGCACAACTCCCTCCCTATAGGGGCCTCAATCTACCAACCCTACTTACCTGCAGAGCTGCTCTCCAGGCTGCCTGGGGCCAGGTGCATGCACATGGCACCCCTGCCTGGCTGCCCTTCTTCCACTCCCTCCCAGCCCCCTGCAGGCTCGGACTCTTGCAGCCTGCAAAGAGCTCATTGCAAAACTGCAAAATCTTCAGGTTTCTCCAGTAAAATGAAAAATCTGCATTTGCTTCCAGTAAAAGGTCAAATCTGTGGTTTACTCCATTTTTCCATGGGAAATGGAAAACATGGATCCCTCGTCATAAGTCAGGGAAAGGATTTTGGGGGCCAGAGGGAAACAAAAACCATTGCCTATTAATTGGGTGGGAAACTGGCTAAAGGGTAGAACCCAGAGAGCTCTCATGAATGGATCTGTGTCATCCTGGAGCAAAGCGGCCAGTGGTGTCCCTCAGGGGTCCATGCTTGGACTGGTGCTTTTCAACATCTTTATCAATGATTTGGATGGGGGAGTAAAAAGCTTGCTGGCCAATTTCGCGGATAACACGAAGTTATGGGGTAGTGTGGTCATGTCAGAAGATAGGTTGCAGATTCAGGCAGACCTGGACAGGCTTGAAAGTTGGGTAGACCTGAACCAGATGAAGTTTAACCCTTCCAAGTGTAAGATGCTCCATCTGGAGACAAACAACCCTCAACATACATACAGGCTTGTTGGTGAGACAGCTTTACTTGTACCATGGCCGAAAGGGATCTAGAGTAATGACTGACCATCGCATGAATATGAACCATCAATGCGACGTGCTGGTCAGCAGGGCAAATAACACGCTGGCATGCATCAACCGATGCATCTTGTGTAAAACTAAGGAAGTGATACTCCCACTATACTCAGCACTGATGAGACCACAGTTGGAGTACTGCATCCAGTTTTGGGTGCCGCACTTCAATAAGGAAAAACTTGAGAGGATCCAGAAAAAGAGCCACCCATATGACCAGGGACTTGCAAGGCAAGTCATACAAGGAAAGGCTGAGGGACCTGGCGCTCTTTAGCCTAAAGAAGAGAAGGCTGAGAGGGGACTTGATAGTGGCTTACTGCTTTATCAGAGGAGTGCATCAGGAGCTCAGTGAACAACTGTTCACTAGGGCATCCCTGGGGAAGACCAGGACCAATGGATACAAACTCCTGGAAGGCTGGTTCAGGCTTAATACCAGGGAAAAACTCCTTCACAGTCAGGGAGTTCAGACTGTGGAATAAACTCCTTTCAGAGGTGGTGCAATCAGCTACCCTGAAGGTTTTCAAGAGGAGACTAGATAGTCACCTCGCTGGGGTCACCTAACCCCAACTGTCTTCCTGCCTAGACTAGGGGGGGCTGGACCTGATGATCTGCAAGGTCCTTTCCAGCCCCTAACAATCTATGAATCTATGAATTATCTACAGTATAACAACAATATAAGAACATAGAAGATATGTATGCTCTGATGGCTAGAAAATAATACTTAGAGATTTGGTTTTGGGAATTGGCTTGTAGGTAAAGTAGATAAGCATTAGATCAATGGTCATGGGGAATGGCAAGGATTAATTGGTTTCTAAAAGCCTATTTGTGACAAAGTTTCCTCCAAGGTCCACTGTATCTGAAGCCAGCAGACACACAGGCTGAGAAACTGAAGACATGTACCACACTGTTCCATGAACAATGTACCCAAGCAGAGATAAGGGACTCTGCAGCATTGGCACCAGGTCACAGAGCCCAACTGCAGAACCCTTGGGATTTCTGGCTTTGGTGGTCGGACCAAATTAAGATACCAGTAAATGGCCAAATTAAGATATGTGCATATGATGGATTTGTTGGAACAAAGCAATATGCTGACAGAACAGAACAAGGACAGCATGACAGCCACAGGGAGACCAATCAGTGATGCTCAGGAATTAAGAGACACCAAAGGGGAGAAAGAATACAAAAGGAGGGATTTCAGAACAGCAAAGGATCCCCAAGTGGGGGAACCGAGGCCACCATGGACACCACCAGCCCATCTCACCCAACCCACTGGAATTGGGCTCAGCTCTGGACCTCCAAGCTGCTGACAGTCAAGAGATAACAGAGAGAGAAGCTTGCATACTGGCCAAACATACTTTCCCTCTGTGACAGCTCTAGGACTGGTAGATATAGAACTGGGGAGGTTATTTTGTTTGCCTTGCCTGTTGCCTGCATTATTCTTATCTGCTATTACTATGTATCAGTAAAATTTGCCTATTATCGAATGGCGAAGTCATGGTCAGTCTGAGGGTTTGGGTCTGCTGGAACAAGGTACCTGGGTCATAAATCCAGTACCCATTTGCCCTGGCCTGTGAAGACCTTGATAATCAATGCAGGAAATATATATCCTTCAAGTTTTCAGTTGTTTGGTTAGCTTATGTTGAAAATTGTTGCTCCAGATTCAAATGAGAACAAGATTGTTCTGGCACCAGTAATGCACAGCCAAACAAACTGTTTGTACTGAAGCTGCTATAGTGGGAGGAAAAATCCTCAGGGTATACCAGACCATAAAAAGCCCTACTAAATGCATTAGGACCAGTCTTCATGACAATTAACCTACTCAGATTTATACAAGAGGCAGCCCAGAGGACATTTGGGCTAGGGACAGATGTTCAAAAATCTTGAGCCTGAATTGATTCAATCTTTGCAGGTTAGTCTAACCTGGCTAGGCTAAACCAGTTTGTAACTGTGCAGACATCCCCTTTGGACTGAGGAAATTTAGGCACATGCCTGCAGTGGCTCAGGCTAGAAGCCGGGGGAGGGGGGTGGCACTAGAGCAGCCCTCCCTTCCCTTCCATAGTGCTGAGCTGAGGGGGGCATGGCCTGACCCCAGCAGGATGCCCTGATTAGAGAGGGGTGTCCCCCCCCGCCACACTCCTCGATAACAAAGCATTTATCAGCTCTGTTATCAGCATTTAACACCCCATGAGAAAACAAAGCCCCTCTCATTAGTTCAAGCTCTTCTTAAACAACTTTTTCCATGGAAGGAAGGGAGGGACCTGTTGATTAGCTCCAAAAAGTCCTAAAGACACTGTCCTGTCTGCCTTACACAGGCACCTCTCAGCATTAGCTAGCATACGACATGCTGGCTACCATCTGTGCTGTGAGAGGGGGGAAGGAGGGATCCCTGCTTGAGCTGCGAGCAGAGAGGGAGAGGAGGGGAGCAGGACAAAGCCAGGCAGATGTTTTGTGCCTGCAAGTCTCTGCCAGAGCTCCAGCGAGGGGGCAGAGGGGAGGGGCCAGCTCTGCTGTGGAGCAGAGAGCCCAGCCCAGAGAGCATGCTGAGATGCTAGGGGAGTCTAGTTTAACTTAAACAAGGAAGGGGTCTGGGACAGACATTGCATAAACCAGTTTGACCAAAATCAGTTAAGTCTGATACTACATTCAACCAGGTCTCTCTCAAATTGGTTTCAGCCATTTTCAAACTGGTTTATGTGCACTGAACATCTGTTCTGTTACAGGTTTAAACCAGTTTCTGATCACTTAAACTGATTTACATGTAATGTCTGTCCCTAGCTTTGGAGGTTGACATCTCCCACTGAAAGAAAGTCACCCTTTGTATTTTTGTGAGCACTCAGCTTTCATTTTTACATCCACATTAAGCCAACTCTTTGTCCCTGGTGTCTAGGACAGAGAACGTGGATCTCCCAGATCATGCCCCTTTGTCTTTACTGATTGCTGAGATAATACACATCATAGACCTTTAAAAGCAACTTTTGTTGGGAACAACAGAAAATCTACATTTTAAAGGAGCTGTAGTACAACGTATAAAACTCTATCTTCCTTTCATCCAGCTGGTTTATCTAGTCATACATTTTAGAAGGTTGTTGCAGCTTATGAAAGAAAACAAAGATAGAAGGATGGTAACCTCAGAGGAAGAAATTAAAAAGCAGAATTAGATTTTGTTCCATTCTATTCTCATGGGAAATAAAAATATTAGAGTTGATGCATCAGAGATTTGCCCAATTTCTCCTTGATAAAATTGTTTTGAATTGGCAAACATCGCAGGAAAATACTTTGGATCAGATTCTCTAGTGCAATGAAATTCTGCAAATCATAAAACCTATTGAAAATAACAAACTAGCTTTGTTTTACTTTAGGATAGCAGAGGAGTGAACAATTCATTTTACCATAGATTGAAGCAGAAGATACAGTGACACTGAACCAGCTAAATAAAGAATTTCAACCAAACATAGGGGAAACAAAGCTTTTATAACCTTATGACACTATATACCAATTCTGAACTCACCCAGATACAGATAAGATACCTCAAACATTTAAGGGGAAAATATCTGCCCATTAGAACATAGATAAATTCTGGATAGACCCATCATCAGCACTAAAATTAAAGATGCTATCTGAACAATGACAGCCAACAAAGCACTTGGGCCTTGCACTCTGGCACTAGAATTGTATAAATAATTATTTGAACCATTATTAAGCCAACTGCTAAGAGGATATACTGCATCAAAAAGATGCATATATTGCCAAACAGAAGGAGGGTACACTACGTATCTGTCGTGCCCTGGAAATGCAAAGTAATCTCCTGTGCTGTCCGAAGTGTTGTGCGATATTTGTTTTAAGTGCTGGATACTGTATTTTTGACAAGTATATTTGGTTAATGCCCAGAGAGGCTCCTTCATTTGCAAATATGCTTCTAGGGCAAAAGACACACTGCCCAATTGAGGCTGCCAGTATACGGCAGCTTAATACCCCTGTAACTTCAATCAGTTTTCTTCACTGAAGTAAGTGCCATTGACATGCTGTGCAGATAGGCAAGTTCTCCTGAAATAGCTACCTGCAACAGGCTCATATAACACAGTGATCTGTCCCTTTAAGAAGGAATGGTCAGCCCTGTTAAGGAAGTTCACCTGTGGGGCATTTAGATAATGAAGGGGTGTCCCACTGGGAACTTTAAAAGTTCCCAGAAAATAAAGCGAGAGAGAGAAGGGAGCAAGCACTGAGGAACCAGCATACAGGAGAAGACTGGCTGTTGTGCTGAGACCAGAGCAGAAAGGGGCTTTTCTCCTAGTTTAGGAGAGGAAGAAGATTTTGCTTGGTTGGGTTTTTTTTGTTTGCTTAAAATCTTGACTTTGCTTTGGAGAGTTGGCTGAGGAGCTCATAAGGGAGCAAAATATCCTGCGGAAGACAGCAGGGTAAAACAACCTGCTTACAGCTGTGCAGCGTCTCACTACTCACTGTTACAGGCAGACCCTATACTAGACTGTTTGCATGGATAACAACCCGTTCAGTGGCATCGAGTCACTCCAGACTTTCCAAGAGATACGTTTACCCTGCAGCACAGTGACCGATGCCTTTGGAGGGATGTCACTTCCCAGCTTACACCACCAAAAAGGTATATTACACCAGTGCAAAGGTGTGATCTACCCACATCCTCCCATTAGAAAATGAAATCAAAGTGAAATGAATGGCCCTTTTTCCTAGGCCTAGATTCCACTGGCAGCTGTTAATTTAACTGAAGATCATTTTCAGACAGTATACATGTGAAATCACCAAGAATTGATCAGGCACATGTAGGTGTTTCGGCATAGGCCAACAGCAGCAGGGCTTTATTTAGGAGCCAAGCCCCTGCGGCATACAAAGGCTGCTCACTTTCAGGAGCTGCCATATGCAGCCGTGCAGCTAACATGGTGAATTATACAGCTCAATCAAAAGAGTTAACCTACATCTGCCACTGCAAGCAGATGGAGACTACGTCCCCAGACAAACAAACAAATAAAAAACCAAGAGGTAGAACAACTCGACCTGACCTCATAATGTCTACAAAGGGATAACATCAAGCAATGCTCAAACATTATACATAAAGTGGAAACTTGCTAGGTGCTTCCATCAAATCCTCTTTGCTAATTAACGAGCAGACCTTCACAAGAAATTGATTGGCAATAGTTTCTCAGGTTTCATACTGTGCCCTAACATATCACCTTGATACGTCACGTACATGCTTCCACTACAGCATCAGTCATCACTAATGGCCCAAGAACTTTCCCACCTTTCACAAAGCATTTTTGTTCTTTTTTTGACCACAGAACCACTGGCCATCCACATTCATTATAATCAAGACATGACAGCTACAGAGTTAGCTGCGAAAAAGCAAAGCACTCTTAGAAGGTCAGCAGAAGAGTTCTGGCATTTCCCATTCATTTCAGTGGAAAATCTCTACTGCTGCACTTAACTTGCAAGAGGGTTAAGCAGAAGGATGCGTCTGCTGTAACAGCTGGTTGCTCTGGAACACATGCTGGCATTCTGCTTGGGACTCGTTTGCCTTTCAAACTGGAGTGGAAGAACCCTTCTGTGCAATGGGTGCCTGTACACAAACATGGAGGCTGCTCTGGCATGCTGTAATTACAGTGCATCAGAGCAAACTCAATTAATCGAGTCTGCTGGAGTGTGGTAGAGCACGAGTCTGCTGTGCTCCAGCAGCCTCCCACGTTTCATGTATCAGTATCCCCACACTTAAAAATGACAGCAGGGACACTCCAATTAAAGCTCACTGAATGCGCTTTTGCACCCCCACCACCATTTTTAAGTGCAGGGACACTGATACATGAGACGCTGCAGTGCTTTAATTAGAGCGCCAGCCCTGCCACCCCCAGTGCATATGTAAAATGCCCATTGTGTCCCACACATACTAGTACAGGGGTTGTCAATCAGGGGTACATGTACCCCCAGGGGTACTTGAGAAAGCCCCAGGGGGTATGCGCGGGTGGACAGGGATAGAGCACCACCATGCACCATCCTGCGCTGCTGCGCAGGTGCCTCCCAGCCAGCCGGATGCAAGGGGTGGGGGAAGCTTGCATGCAGCGGCTGCTGCTGCTCTGCACTGACCCCTGACCCCCCGCTCCGTGTCTGGCCACTGGGGCTACACTGATCCAAAAAGGTTGAAAACCCCTGTACTAGTAGATCATTCCAACCAGTAGTAAAGAACAGAGGGATTTATCCATAGCCTATCCTGTCAGCACTCCCTTGCAAGAAGGAAAATATAGAGGCTAGGTGAGGTCTCACAGCATAGGGAGCAATGCACATTGCACCGTTTTCTACTATGGCAGAGATCCTGCTGAGCTACAGACTTCTCCGGTAGCCTCTGGGAGAAATTTTGACGTGGGCCCTCTACACCTAATCTGATGGATTACAGCTGTATGGTTTGAATCAACAATTGACCGCCAACTGTCTACGCCATACACACCAACTCCATGTCAGCTGGAATTTCTACATCACTAGGCAGAAGGAACTTCCTAGCCCCTACTTCAGTCTTGCTGGTATCTAGGGAAGAAAGCTGTACTCGTTCCTCAGATACGTTTTCCTAACAAAGAGCTTGTGGGCCTCTGACTTCTGTCAAAATACATTAAAGAGCAACCCCTCCATGACAAAGTACAGGGCAATAGGCCCTCTTAAATCACAATGTCCTAATGGAGGCTAAAAGGGGGAGGAACATGTATGCATCTCTCCTGAAAGAGAAATAAGTTATGTGACAAGTATAATTAAGTGCACATTTTTATTGACATTTTTCAAGAACTAAAATGGAATTTCGACAGAGGTTAGAGAGTACAAAGGAGATGTGAAATGAAAGACTGCTTGAGTAGTCAAAGGATTTTTTTTCTTGAGTGCAGAACGGTTTCTGAAAACTTTTCAAAGGTCACTGATGATAAAGTTTACCCTGAAAACATCAACCTCCCTTCCTCGCTGCTGTTACCTGGTATCACCTCTCCCTACATCATAAATTTATAAAGTGTATAAATGTCTAAATTTCATCATCTTGTGCCTAAATTATCTACTAAAGGTATCATGCAGACACCCATATATATTACACATTAATAGTAATGCATGCAGCACAGATTTAACTAATATGCATGCTGCAGTCCTGAAATGCAAGCACACTACATTATACAGCTCAGGATCCTGAAATTCTACATAAAATGCATGGAAGATGTATTTCTCCTCCAGGGATCAGTTCTTTTCAGGTGGAATTAGCTTAGCAACGTCAGGAACCCCCCACAGAATGGAAAGAATTTTAAGCCTACCATTGTATTTTTTCATTTAACTATTTTATAGTTTATAAGAATTATAACTATAGCTATTGACTAGTTTGTTGCCTTTCTCCCATGATATTTTTAAAGCTTTTGTTGTTGTATGGCTCTCTAATGCCAATACCAAGAATCAAAACCCTACATCTTAGATCTGGAGAGGGCTAAAGGGTGTTTCCTTATGAAACTCTCATTGACTTTACTGACTGTATCATGGATACAACCCCATGTAATTGACATCCTAAAGATATGTTTTAAGACAGGGGTTCCCAACATTTTTATCCTGAGGACCAGCAAACCACAGACCAGAAGTGACTATGGACCAGCAAGCCTCGGACCAGAAGTGACCAGCATACTGTGGGCCGGCAGCCAACCCTCAACCCTTTCCTATACTCAGTATAAAAAAGGGTTGGCTGCCGGTCCGCAGTATGCTGGTCACTTCCAGTCCACAGTTTGCCGGTCTGTGGTTTGCCGGTCCACGGTCACTTCTGGTCCGGCAGCCGGCCCTCCTGCAGACCAGCAGCCAACTCTTCATGGCCCAGCACCAGGCTTCAGCCTGTGGGTTGGGAGCCCCTATTTTAAGATATGTAAGAGAATAATGCTGTGCTTCTCAGAAAACAAACAAAGCATTTCTGCGTACAGTATGGTTTTCCACCAAAGTAAGGGCTGTGCCATGGCTTCCTTCTTTTTGAAGAATATTTAGAAGCAGACATTTTTGACCCTGCTGTTAACCCACCCCTGGCAGTCTTAGGGAATATTTTATTTTGCTGAAAAAGATGAAAGCAACTTGCCCATCTTCTGAAATGCTCACCTATAACCAGCTTTGGTACCTGACCTCTACATTGTTTAACTGCAGTGAAAGTCTCCATCTGTTATCATAACCAATGCTATTCTTTTGTCTATGCTCCTTACAGTTCTTCTTTTTTTTCACAGCAGGGATTAAATAATTGTTCATATTTACTGCTGGTGAAATACGGGCAGGTTAATGACAGGGCTGTAAAATAAAACTATCTGTTTAAAGTCAGAGTAACAGTGGCCATAAGTACTGGTATCTTCTAAAAACTCAAATAACACTGCCAGAATTGTTACATATATAGCTCCACTAAATGTAAATCCAAGTCTATGGTCCTAAGGAGTAAGTGTAATCACTATTTTATCTCCATTAAAGTGATATATTAGGACAGAAAGAACACCAAAGTGTTTCTAGCTGCACAAACAGATATTTAAGACTAGTAGCATTTTATGCAAACTATCTATTAAGCTACTAGGAAAGTACCAAAAATGTAGCAAAGTAATTAAATAATGGATAAGACCCAAATTACATTATAAGTTTCCCAAAGCAGAAAAGCAACTCCCCCCCAAAAATAAATTCAATAGCATCTGAAACCTTGTAGTACTATGGATTCTTTCTGTTCCATGCTCTGATCTTGTATTACTTATCCACAAAACATCCAGCAGTTTTTATTACAAGTCCCATCCATTACAAAATTCAATCTGAATTCAATATAGACAGCAAGGTCATGATCCTACTGGTGATGGATAATCTGTGTATAGTGCAGGCTGCTTCATTAAAGTCTTAGATCCCCTTATCTACTAAAAGATGTGAGCTTTAAAACAAAACAAACCACGAAACAAACAAACACAACTGATATTAGGATGTCACCAAGATGGTGACCAGCATCAGTATAGACTGCTTGCCTGTTGCATCCAAGTGGTTTAGTTTCATCCTAGTTCTGTTTCCAACTGTTCTTTTGATATCTCCAATATCAATCCTCCAGTTCTCTGATTTCAAAGTTAGTCCACTGTGTCTAATGATGAGCAGAAATACACGTAAAGGACCAAGTAGTGTATGCCATGTATCTGTAGCTGGCTAGTGAGTCAGTAATCTTGGAGCCATTTGAATTTTACCTAGTGTTTGCTAACTTGAGTGATGCCATGATACCCATTTACTACTGTACCCATAAAAATAGTAAGATGAGAGTGCTTATGTTTACAAGATAAACAGCATACCCTGAGCTGAATGTATATTGAGAATGAAGGTCGAAGTGATGCAGCCCATTATATGGTTAAGAATTGTTATGTTATTATTACATGGAAAAACTTACTCAAGAGTTCATATTGAGAGTAAGAGAAGAAAAGTTACTCAATGTTCCTTTGATGTATCCTCTGAGGTCCCTTCTGACCCTAGCATCTATGAATTTATAAATCTATGAACCAATATAGGCTAACAAAAGGCTAAATGTTACACTTTTTTTTTTTAAGATTCCTTTAACCCTTCTGGCTCTTTCTTCTTGTTCCTCTCTCCCTTCTCATTTTCTTCACTCTATTGTTCCCTTTTTCAGCTTATGAAGGGCACAACCTCTCCCTCTCAGACAAGCTGCAATACTTTATTGTTTCCATTTCATTTCTGGAGGGAAAGGCTGAGATCCTATGACTAAAATAAAACAAATCAAAGAATTCTGGGGACAAGAACCCTGCAAGCCCAGGGGCTGGGAAGAGGAATAAGAGAACAAGGAAGGAAATAAGTCAACCTTTTCCCTTGCTCTCTTTTTTGGGGGGTTTTTTTAGTACTGTTCCGCCACCATCTTTATGTTGGGAATGGAGATTCCATTCTCTTTCTTGTAAAAGTTTGTGTTTTATCCAACTTCAGCTAAAATAAATCAGAAGCTGCAAGGATGATTACTTGATCTAGACAAAGAGTTTGAAAATTTCAAGAGCAGGAAGACAGAGCTGCATATTCACTACGGGTTTGTGAAGCGGGCCCTATTCAATTTGGATTCAGATTCGGCCCGGATCGGGGACAGTGATTCCAACATTGATTTGGATCACTGTCCCTGATACGATTCGGCTGAATCCGAACCTGAAGATTCAATGCTGATTGGCAGAATCAGCGATTCAGACATAGACACAGCTTAAAAAGTTTTTTCTACATACCTCAAGGTAACAGGATGGCTCGTGATCGCTGCGATGCTGGGGCGGATGGAGCATCCCACAGGAGTGCGGGGGGACCCTCCATGTGCTCAGCGGTGAACCTTCCAGTCCACCTCTGGGTCCACCGGGGAACGGCTCCCCCCACACCCCCAGTTCAGCAACCAGCCATGGGGGGACCCCAGGTTTCCCCTGCAGACCCAGAAGGCACCAGTCACCAAGCCAAGAAGGTGTGGGGGGGCCCCCCGTGCGCTCTCCCCGGCAGACCCAGAAGTGAACCGGAAGTGCTTCTCGTCCACTTTTGGGTCTGCTGCCAAGCATGCTGGGGACCCCCCACACTTCTGTGAGACACTCCATGCACCCCAGCATCGTAGCATTCATGAGCTGCCTGATACCTAGAGGTATGTAGAAAAAACATTTAAAGCTGTGTCTATGTCTGAATCTCTGAACCTTTCCGAATCTCTCTGAATCGATTTGGAGGGTTCCAATTTGATTCAGAGAGATTAAAGGGTCCTCTGATTCAATTAGGATTCAGAGATTTGGCCACTGAATCAGGCCAAATCTCTGCCAAATCGAATAAGGGACCGAAGCTTCACACAGCCCTAATATTCACTGTTCATGGTTCTTGAGATATACTGGAACTGGTCAGTGGCTGTGCAGATCAGATACCCGTGGTTAGGAAGAGTGGCAGCACGACCATCTCATGCACCCTGATTTGCTGAGACACTTCTATTTCAGCAGAATGAACCAAGAGTATGAAGGAAATGTCAGCATGCTGACATATGGTAATGTATACCAATGTAGGTTTAAGTCATTTGGGCCTATAAACTGATTATGTTTCAGAAAATGAAAGCCTGAAGTGGTTGCTCAGTTTTATTCAGGCTTGTTTTAGGAAAGGCTCCCACTGAACTCAATATGAGGATATCGCCTAAATACAAATACTACAGAATAAGCACTCTATGCTGCGGTTCACTTTCTTGTTTAAAAAAAGGCAGGGAGGCTGCTCCTACTTGCCTTTAGTCACATAGAAACTAGGGTTGTGCGAAATTTCAACAGGTGTTTCATTTAGAAGCTGTTTCAACGTGTTTTGAGCTCAAACCAGCAAAATGGAAACTAAACAAAAGGCTTCAAAACAGCTTCTAGACGAAATGAGGGCACTCAAAGCATTTCAAAAGTTTTGAAACATTTCGAGTTTCGAACCCAGGCTTCCTTGCAGCTAAATAGAAACTAAGAGAGGGAGAGGGAAGAAGGGGGAAGGACTACTCTGATAGTGACATCTAGCTCCAGGTTTGATTCCCCAGTTCTCTGATCTCTTCCCCCAGCTCAGTTCCCCTGCTCTTCCAGGGGGGTGCAAGACCCTGATCAGCATGCGGGATTTCAGCAGGCTGCGGTCAGTGGCAGCTGCTCGGCACAGCCCGTGTCAAGTACCGGGAAGACTGCAGTGCTACTGCTGGTCCCAGCCAGCGGCAGCAGCCTGCTGAAACCCCGCAAGCAGATCAGGGGCCCGCACCCCCAAGGAAGAGCAGGGAAAATTATTAGAGAGCTGGGGGAAGAGATCAGAGAACTGGGGAATCAAACCGGGAGCTGAGGGAATGTTCGATTCCCCAGCTCCCAGTTCAATTCCCCAGCTCCCCAATCTTTCCCCCAGTTCTCTGATCACTTCTCCCAGCTCTTCCCAGGAGGCATAGGCCCCCAGATGATGCAGGATGACAGCAGGCTGCTGCTGCCAGCTGGTGATGGCAGCTGCTCTGGGCTATTTCCCCAGCTGGAAGCAGCAGCAGCCTGCTGAAACCCCATGTGCAGAGCTGGGCGCCCACACCACCCAGGAGGGCAGTGGACCTGTGCCAGGCTACTCCCGGGGGCACAGGCCCCCGGATCTGCATGTGGGATGACAGTGTGCTGCCAGCTAGAGCCAGTGCTAGCACCGGAGTCTGCCCGGCACAGCCTGCGCCAAGCGCTGGGCAGATCCGGGTGCTGCCATCCCACATGCAGATCCAGGGGCCTGTGCCCCTAGGAGGGTCTGGCAAGCCCCACCACCCTCCTGGGGGCCACAGACCCCCAGATCTGCATGCGGGATGACAGCAGGCTACCGCTGCTGGCAAGTGATATGAGTTTTGCTTTGAACAGTTTGAGGTGAAGTTTCCCAAAAATGCCTGTACCTCTTTCCTTGAAACTTGGCAGGCTTCATGTCCTCAGAAGGGGCTACCAACCCTGCAATTGTCATCCAAATCAGGCAAGAAATGACAAAGCTATAGGCATTTTTGTGATTCTCTGTTATAACCAATGGGTGAAACATTGAAATGCATCGAAACAGTTTCAACAAAATGAACTGGAACAGTGCTTCAAAGCAGCAGAACGAAACACTGTCCCTTTGAAACAGTGAAACAGAAGTCGAAACAAAACGGTGCTGTTTCGCACAGCCCTAACAGAAACTCCTGTGAAGGAGACTAATAACCCTGCAGTCAGCAGGGAAAAGGGCTAGGCTGTTCCAGCTTCTCTCACCTGCAAAACCCATCAAAGGGAGTCAGAAGCAATATGGTAGAGCCTCAGGAAATATTAACTTACAAGGGCTTTCCCTCTGCCCTTGTGAATCACTCCTACTTTTGAAAGTAGAGACAGGTGTGCTCATGGTAGGTTATAAGGGGCAATAGTGACTAGGTAGCCAAGAGCCATCCCTCAACTCCTGTGAGGTTTTTGAGTCCAGAACCTCAGGGCATCTTCCCAAAAATAGAGCTTCTGGTCCCATTTACAGTGGGAATTAACTTAGTTGTAGTCAGTGGTATTACATTGGTGCAAAATGGGTAAGAATTAAACAGTATTATGATCTAGATAAGGACATTGAGCCTTGGTGCTTTGTGACATCTATCCACCCATTAGGCTTACTGTTATCACTGTGAAAATGAGAGTAGGTCCCAGTCCATGAATCAAATTAGTTAGTGCATAATAAAAGGAGGATGGAAGGTGCAATTTTGAAATAAAATCTACAGGAAGGACTTTTCAAATGCTTGGAGGATTAAACATGAAACTCCCATTGTTATGGATGGGAATTGCACCAAGAGGGTTGTACTTATGGAGAGAGACAGTTTGGAACTGATGAATGGAAATATTTCTTTACAAAATGTATAATTAAACTGTGGAATCCACTTTCACAATAAAATACTGAGTCAAGTAGCTTAGTAGGATTTTAAAAGTATCTAGGTACCTTAGAAATATGAATAAATGCAATGCATCATAGACAGTTACCCTAAAATAGCACATTACTCTGTATCAATGACAGAGGCAAATGAATCATCTTGTTCAAGGCATGGTGGATATGCACTGTATAGACTAACTAAATAAGATATACATAGTGAGAGAGCATAAGCTTTTGTGAACTTGAGCTCACTCCATCAGATGCATGTAGCAGTGTATAAAATGGAGTGATTTGAATCCAAAAGATGCAAAGGGAGGAGGGAAGTGGGGGGGAGGGAAGGAGGCAGAAGAAATGAACCCATAGGCACTAAACGGTCATAAAAGGTAATCCAGTTAATGGGAATCCATAGTTCCTATTAAACTATGGTTACCATACGTACAGGTTTTCCCAGACATGTCCTCTTTTTTGGCCCCATGTCCTCTGTCCACGCAGGTTTCTTAAATGCAAGCAAATGTCTGGGTTTTTGCTTTGCCTCTGCTTTTGCTTGGGGCTGCGGGCAGTGGCGGAAGCTGATTGACTGTCGGGAGGTCATGTGTTCTGTGCGCAGGCCCTGGCAGCTACTGGCAGGTAAGTGCATGTGTGTGCGCATGAGCTGTGTGGGCAGTAAGGCTAGGGAACAGGAGGCTGCGGGTCAGGAGTGTGGGGCACCAGCAGGGCTGGGTGGGCAGGAGGCTGTGGGTTGGGAGTGCAGGGCACTGGCAGGGCTGGGGGGAAGGGGGCTGCAGGTTGGGAGTGAAGGCCAGTGGCAGGGCGCTATGGGTTGGGAGTGAGGGGCACCAGCAGGGCCAGGGGGTTGTGGGTTAGAAATGAGGGCACATATACCCCTTCCCTCTCTCCCCCACCCCCTCTCTCCCCACAAGTGTCCTCTTTTTTGCAATTGGAAATATGGTAACCCTATTTAAACCATATGTAATACAGTCCAGTCTGTGGATGATTTCTTGTTCTGCAATATCCCGTTCAAGCTGGTTTTTCCAATTTTGCTGCCTGAGAACAGCAATCCTGAGGTTAGTGATGCAGTGTTCAGAGGGATTAAAATATTTTGCCACTGGCCTTGGATTCTCTCTGCAGCAGCTGCCAGATCAGCATTCACTCATTCTTCCACATAGAGATTGCCTGTCTCTCCAACAACAGAGGAGCACTGTAAGCAGGTGATGGTATATATAGTGGTAGAGTTGCAGGTGAATAAACCTTGGAGGTTATACTCTGTTATCCAGTCCAGCAATTATGTGGTCTGTATTGATGCAGTGGGGATGGGGGGGAGGGATGAGGGCACAGCCAGCATTTGGGTCCATTGCGTGCCTCAGTGAGAATGGGAATTATTTAGTCTTCTGCTTCAGAAACACTGTTTGAGGTTGGGGGGCTGTCTGTAAGCCGGGACAGATTTGTCCCCAGATGGCTAGTTTAAGTTAGTCATTCTTTTCTAGGAGGGGCTGGAGGTCATTAATGATGCGCCTGAGGTGTTCAAGCTGGGGGCTGTAAGTAAAAGCTACAGGGATTCTGTTGTCCTTGTCCTGGGGTTGGTATTGTAACGAGTTGGAGCAAGGTCTGAGTCTGACTCTGTTGATTTGAGTAGCTATAATTTTGGGATTGTATGTCTTATTGTTACATAGCCACACACAAAAAATGCATGGCTTAAGAATTTCCCCCCAGAATAAATGGTCACAATTGACTAAGTGAAAACTGTATAATGGAAGAGTTTCATTGTTCCTTCAAGCAGCAATTCTCAACCATTTCCACCTTACGTCCCCAAACCCCTGGTCCCACCATGATAAACGACAAGTGTGGGGGGTTGACAAGCAAACCTGGAAGTGCCCACCTGAACGGCCTTTGTGTCCCACGAGAGGGACGCATCCCACTGGTTGAGAACACTACCTTAAAGCATTAAATAATGGGCTAGCATTGATCTTGATATACAGTATTGGGTCTTGTGTTCATATAGAAAAAAATGTGTGTTTTCCACAGTAAGATTAAGAAGACTGAGTAGAAGATATAAGTTAACTCACTATATTTCATAGGCGAAAGCTTTGATCTGTTGAAGATGAAATAGTGGGCTACCTAAGCAAGGGAACTTTCCAGGGAAAGGGAACTGTTGCAGACAGTTGAAAGTTAAGCTGGTATATACTTTTTATAATTCAGGATTGGGTGAATCAGGATACAAACTAAATGAGCAATAATTTATGACAAGGAATTTAGTGAAAGTTACAGAAGCTGAAAGAAATACAAAATAGTGGGAGGAGAGAAGGGACTAAAAAGTTTAATGTACCTTCAAAGAAAAAAAAAACATGCAAGAAGGCAAGCCTGTGTTTCTCCCACAGTAATAGTAGCATTAAGAAGAAAGACTGCAGAGAAGCCAGCATTAGCACGACTGAATGATGTATTTGCACCCACAGGTGGGAAAACAGGTTCCATTATAAGCCTTCATTTCCAAATGTTCATAATATTCTGTAACATTACCTTTGAGAGAGACATTTTCACTGCCACTGCCTGCATTGACATTTTGCAGAAAGTCTGAGAAAATGCACATCATCTGTTTGAGATTTCAGACATCCTTCTCTTCAGAGCATCCTCAGTGGTACCTTCACAGAGCTCAATGGATCTTACTGGAGCCTGAATCCTTTGGTGCTAGTGCAAACCTTGCCTACCTTGACAGGCAGACAGTCAACTAGAAATATTTCACTCTCCTTCCCTAACCTCTAACCACTGAGCACGGGGAAATCCACAGGTGTGAAAAAAGCCTGAAGATCCTACGGGTCTGTTGTTTGAGTATGTATTTAAAAATAAATAGCAGCCGATGAAATTGGAATACCATGGACTGACCCTGCAAATAGGGGGAAATACACCACCGCTCTGCATCCTGTGTTGTTCATATCTGAAAGACGGGATCACAAAAAGGAGAGGAAATGTTCTCATATCAGAATGGGAGCATTTTACACCCCTGTGTAAATGTACCTTGAAAGGCAATGATGAATTTGGCGCCTACCACTGAATGTACCGCTTTATCTCAGGAGTAAATTTAGTTTTCAAAAAAAGAGAGAATACATCTGTAACTTATACAATATTCATTTTCCTGATATTTTACATTTACTCTACTCTTTTTTTTTTTTTTTTCAATCGTGCCTTAGGTGATTTCACTTTTTTTTTTTCTTTTTTTTGCAGTAGCCCACATATAACTAATATTATTTTGTGATTTAAGGCAGTAGGTAAACTTAACATGCAACCATTATACTTTGCTTTCTAGAGTAAAAATGAATTATTGAGAAGAGACAGTGTTTCCTTAGAGGCTATTGTGGATTTAGAAAACAAGCCATGTATAATATACCGAAGATTTTCATTAGATGGTTTTCAAAGAAAACTGTGCAAAAATAATAGACTTTTTAAAGAAGTAGGTTTTGATGGAGTGAATTTAAGGAAATTAATGCAACTTAAATAGAGTCCAGAAAATCAAGTGTAGTAAAGGAAGGATATTACTATCCATGCTTGTTTCAATAAAACATCTACAGCATGTGTCACAAATGAGAACAGAAGCCAGCGTGTGGCAGCAAAGGAAGAAAACAGTATCAAGGATAAAATGACAGCGTTAAAAGGTACAGAGGATCTGGAATATAGGAGGATTATGTAAATTATAACAAGAGCCTGAGGCAATCAAAAATACTTGAAAGCCAAATTGAAAAATGAGCATCAAATAGTGCAGAGCATCTCAACTAATACCAAAAGATATTTTAAGTATAATTATACACTAAACAACTGACAGGAGAAAAAGGTGATGGAGTGTAAAGGAACAGGCAGGCTATACAGCAATTATTCTTGTACCTATGTTTAAAACTGAAGAGGGCAGGCGTTTGCCTCAGACTCAACATGCAGGAATGAAGGTGAAGAATTAAAGAAGAGGCAGATAATACCTAAACTGGCAATTAACTGGATTGTTGTTCTTAAAAGTGATAAGAGACCAGGCAACTGCATCTGAAAGTGCTAAACGAAGTAAGCATAGAAATTGAAGAAGGTGTAATGAAAACTTATATTTAGTTCACTCGTTTCAAGAGACTGGCATTGGGCCAAGCAACCGCATAACAAGAAATTACCAGTCAGCTCATTTCCCTGAGTTGTGAAGTTAGTCTTAGACAACTATTATAAGCGGGAGTTGGAGGGTGGGGAAAGGGAATCAGGAAATGCAGGGCTTGATCAAGGACAGCTTATACTGTTTCCGGTCATGCCTCAGTAACTCAGGCTTCATTGAGGTTATGGCGGTCTGGACCAGCACAGGGATGCAGTAAATGTCAAAGATGTTAGTTAGTTATTTAAGTTGTCAAAAAACATTTGACTAAGCTCTAGGAGTAACTAATAAATGGTATTGACTAACAGGGAATGAGATCTAACAAGTTTTTTTACAACAAATTCTAAAATTTGATTATTAAACTAGATTTAATGGGGTTTGCTGTAGTGCACTACCATGGTTAATATATGCACTGCAGTGCTCAAGGTATTAGAAACCAATGTGACAGGGACTTAAATGCCTCAGCTAGGTTTCTTAAGAGGGATCTATAGCAAGGATTGCAGAATTTAAAATCCAGAATAGGGACAAAGGGTCATTCTGCTGAGTCACCTTAGTCACCATTGTCCAATGATAAAAACCTGTATATAAATTGAGGGTAATTAACGCTGAGCCATGCTGGCAGGTAGATCCAGTTATTTACAAACAGGATACAACGGCGGGAGAAAGGCACTGTTAGGAACTGCAGAGGTAACAGAGAGGAAAAGGAGACCATTTACATTGAGTTTGTTGTTTTTGGTATTTTAAACTATTGTTAGACCCCATCAAAAAGGTGTATTTAGACATTACTCTGTATGTATATGCATAGTTGTGAATGCACATAAGCATGAAGACCCTATCTGTGTATGTGAGCATGCGTTTAGTTTGCTGGAGAGTCTGGACAGTAATCCAGCGTCAGTGCAGATGGAATAAGAGTTTTGTCTGTTCCTAAGAAGAATGCCTTATAGAAACTAGTTACTGAGGGCTAGCAACACGTTTCTATTTATGTGGTTGCTGATATATGTGGTTGTGATTTGATTGTTACAGAGCTTTTCAATGTCACTCACCCAAAAGGATTTCCTCAAGTGACAGCCTGTTTTTCCTCTTTATAAAGGGCCTTTATATACAGCTGCATGAATGATCCCAGAGATTACTCCCATTTAAATCCCTTTCAGGAGTTTACCAAAACCTTAGGAGGGCAAATTCTGTAGGGGATAATGCCCCAGAACCCTTCTGTCTTCTGCAGAAAAAGCTGCTTTTAGAGCAGGGTGGGGAAAGCAACATGCTGAGTATGGCCTCTCAATTCTGCCCCTGACTGTCTCTCCAGAGGCAGTTTCAAAGGCAGCATTGTGGGTTTTTTCTTTCTTCCCCACACACTTTTCTTAGATGCCAGAATCACAGTAAAAAGAAGTAAAAAAAAAAAGTGTTGCTATTCCTCAATAACTAGTTTCTATAAAGCATTATTCTTAGGAACAGACAAAACTCTTATTACATCTGCACTAACCCTGGATTACTGTCCAGCTCTCCTCCACACTGACCCACCCCTATAGAGGGGCAGCTCTTCTGCTTTACAGATCCTTTGGCATTTGCTCACTCTCTGCCCTTTTGCCCAAACACAACACAACCTGATTCTTTCTAGCTCAGCTGCCAGACATTTTTCCTTTGAGCCAGGCAGTGTAGTGCCATGGAGAGAGGAAGAGGAAAGATATTCTGTGTATCTGCCAACTGGGAAGGGAGAGAGATGGCACTGGCCTTGTAGGCACACAGCATCAAACAAAGGGGACTATTTAAAAAAAACCAGCAGGAAAAGGAGCCCCAACACAACAGGCTGAGTGAAGAAGGGGACGATGAATGGGGAAATCAAGGAGAGAGACTTGATTTCAGTAAGATTACATGAGTTGAAGGTTATGCAGTGTTTAAGTGCATGGACACATGAACACTTGGAGTCCTTTCAAAAGGGCAGCAGCAGGTGCATTCTAAATGTTATGTGTCAACAAGTTGAGAAGGATTCAAAATCACTCTGAATTTAGCACTCGTGCATCCAGGGTTAAACTTGCAACCAGTCTGTTGCATTTTGAACCGGTGCGTTCACACCTACCAATCAGAATGCACCAGCTGATGCCCTTTTGAAATTTTCCCTTGTTGAGGGGCTTAGAGCAGTCATGTGTCCACCCCCCAAATGTTGTGCTGGATCCCTGCCAGAGTGGGTCAGCACCTCACAGGATTAAGCATCAGTTCAACTAAGGTGTAAGGTGTAAGATGTCATGCTTAGAATGCTCTAAATGCACTTTAAACACCAAGGGCACTTTTACACGTGCCCTGGGGATGGGGAGGGGCGGCACTGTACTTAAAGCACTGCCACATCTTGTGCATCAGTGTCCCCATGCTTAAAAATGGTGGCAGGGGGGCTTGAACTAGAGCTTTAGGTAAAGCACCCCCACCACCATTTTTAGGCATGGGGAGCTGGTACACAAGATGCAGTAGGCTGCTGGAGTGCAGAAATTGCCATGCTCCAGCAGACCTGATTAAGCAAATCTGCTCTGATGCGCTGGGATTTCAGCATGTTGGAGCAGCCTTCATGCTTGTGTATAGGTGCCCCAAAACTCTAGACCTGCAGGCCATTTTAGACCAGTTTAAACTTTCTGGAACATTTCAAAAGCACACCAAGACAATCAAGTACTCTTTTGAACCAGACCTCTTTGAACTGGTATAGTGTTATCTGCAGACACAGATCGTTCTGTGCCTAGTGGCTGCTCAGTCCTCATCCCAAACTGCACTGCTCCTCACCCCCGCCACCCCAAACACATGCAGGGCAATGGGCATTTCCAGGATGCAACCAGGGCTTTACTGCATAAATTGCTATTGCCTACAGAGAGCACAGTCTGCAGGGGTGGAGAAGAAGGAAGCCTCTGTGTTAGTATTATTTTCCTGCTAGGTGGGGATCACAGGTTTGTCTGGGGTGTGTGGGGGTTTCTGTGCCCCCCTGCTTGCGATGGGTGGTTCTGCCTATAACAGTAAGCACCAGTCAGTTGTGGGTTGGAGAGGGGAACCCAAGCCACGGTACAATGGGAGTTTAATAAGAACAGAATGGCTGTCTATTCTATGCTCAATGTGAAGTGAATTAGCTCATTAACTCTTCATTGTTCCTTGTCCTCTGTGCTGCACTCCAGCAGCCAGCCCTGCCCTGATGGTTCTACCTTGCACAACGGGTTGGAAAAGCCAGGGACGTCTTGGGAGACCTCAGAGCACCCAGCCCCCTGGGAACCATTAGCAGGGGGCTACACCCCCGCCCCACAACACCTGGCAACCCCCTCAACTCCAATCCCCTGTCCCCTCTAGGGGAATCCTGGAAACTTGGAGCACTGACCCCTGGAAGGCATGATGGTGTTGGTACTCTACTACTCCCTGGTGGCATTTTGGCAGCAATTCAATCCCTAAAAGGTGATGGTTCTGCTTAGCACCCTTAGCAGTGTCAGTGTGGACACTTCTGTCCAGTGACACACGTGAACCAGGTCCCAATCAGTGACATTCTTGAAACAGTTCAAGTGTTATGTCTCTCTGCACCCTGAATTAGCACTGACAGATCACAGGGCTCATGGTCTTCTTCCTGTTTAATCAGGAAGGTGAGATATTATTTTAAGTTACCTTTTTGTCTCTTATATTTTAGATATATCTGGGGACATACAAATATATCTGGGTGCATCATCCAGTTTACAGATACCCAATAATCATGCCTCCCATCCACTTGGAGATACTAATATTTAAAAGTACAAGTTTAGAAGGGGATAATTTAAGGAACTGTTCCAGTGAAAGGAACAATGGTCTTTAAATGCAATAAGGGAAATTTAAGTTGGTTAGGTAGAACTTTCTCACTATAAGGGTGGTTAAACACCAGAAAATATTTCCTAGAGAAGTAATCTGTAGGTCAGTGGTTCTCAATGTTTTTAGGCTCAAGGCACCTCTCAGAAATTGCCAGTTTAGTTTTCCCTAATTTTTTGACAACAGAAAAATAATAAGGTGATTGTTCTGTTGCAAAGAACTAAGGGAGACCACAACAGGTCAGCTTTTGGTGGGGCTTTGCCACAGCACCCTGGTTGCGAGTCACAGTTCTAGGTAATTCAGTAATCTCTATCACTGGAAGTTTTTCAAGAGCAGAATAGACAGACACATGGATAAGATGATTTAGACAGGGAAGAGGCTGGCTTGTGCTGGGGTTGGACTAGATAGCCTCTGGAAGCCCAGTCAAGATTTACTCTTCTAAATGACCTCATAGAAATGACATTTCTAGGTATGTAATGTCATTACCATCTTTATCAACTCACAGAGATGGTTTTATGCCAAAACACTCAAAGAGCTGAAGATCTTAGTAAGGGCCTTGTTACACGTTACACCAGGGGCGGGCAATTATTTTGGGAAGAGGGCCACTTACTGAGTTTTGGCAAGCCATTGAGGGCTGCATGACAGGCAGCCAAGTGCAGATAAATATTAGTTTTCTAAATTTTTTAGGGGCCCCGTGGGCCAGATAGGATCACCTGGTGGGCCACATCCAGCCCGTGGGCCACATTTTGCTCACCCCTGCGTTACACTGTGAGCAGCACAAATGTCGATTGGCTTAGTGATAGTTTACAGTCACACCTTCAGTGTGAGCAGCACATCAGTGGGGAGTGGCCACACCTTGATGGAACAGGAATTGGGTTATGCAGATCACGACATAATCCTGCCCTGAAGTGGCATAACTTTGAGCTGCATAACAAGTACTTTAAACCACTTAAAGGTGTTAATGTGCAGACAATCCAGGGGTTTAGGGCTCTGGAGCCAGCCAAAATTAATATGTAACAAGGCCCTAAGGAAAGAAGCTAATTGTAAGGGAAGTTTCAAATATCTTGCTTAGAAACAACAGGGGAACTGAATTATAAAATGTCAGGGCAATTGAATGGTGCTTAAAGAAACCATTTAGGGCCAGTCCCCAGTAGGTATAAATCACTGTTGCTCTATGACTTTCAACTGAGTTATGCCAGTTTACATCAGCTGAGGATGTGGCCCCATATCTTCAAAACTAAAGTTTAGCCCAGCTTGAAGAGGGGCTTCTTAACTATGCCAGACTCCTAGGGAACAGTGATGTATAATTTGCAATGAATCAGGCCTACAATCTGTGCTAAGGTCTTGTGGTTAAAAAAAAAAGGGTGGGGGGAAGTGAATAATTCAATCCTGTGACAGGTTTATTGCTGAAAGAAATTGTAGTAGTTTGCATCATAAAACATTTTTCCTTGGAAACTTGTAGAGAACTATATAAGAGTATTTGAGCCATCTCTTTGGCTGAATTAAATAGCAAGAAAGAGCATGTTGATTTATACATATGCAGGTTTATTTCACTCCCTTTTATTTAGGCTAAAACTAAGTGAATAGGAGAATGAATAAGATTGTATTTAAGAGGGGGAAAAACCTCTTGCACAATTTCCAAGACTTACTTTTGCTTTAGACATACTCTTTCATCACCAAAACTTAGTATAATGGGCCAGAAAATGATAATGATTCCACTGGAATGATCTAGTTTACATAAGAATTCTTAAGCTTTTCTTTTCTTCTCTTTTCAAAGCACATGTGAAGGCAAATTAGGAATTAGTTTGCTAGGTTAAACTAATTTAGTGAGTCAAAAAAATGCAGATGTTTAATCCTGGAAATGTATAATAATGGTACATAAATCATTCTTTAATTAATTAAAGGATTTACAGGTCTGTATTGGGCTCTTTCCACAGGCTTTCTGAAAGTGTGACTCAGAGCAATCATCTTACCTACAATTCATGAAGCCATATGGGTGAAGTTATTAGATGTAGATATTAATAAGCAACATCTCAAATGTTAAGAAGATCTTTATAACTTTCTTGGATCTCTTGACCCACTGCAGTTTGTCTTGTGTAACTCTCATGGGTCCACAGCAGAGCCATCATGCTTTAAGCCAAGAAAAACTAGATGGACAAGAACCAATTAATTAACAGCAGTCCTTAATTGGCCAGAGATGATGTTGCTGATCAAAGTAAGGCATTACTCCTCTCACTTTGTGCAGAATGTACCACTTCAGAAGTACTACTGGTTCTCCCCCAATTATGTGTGGTTGGCTCAAAGGAGCAGGGAACCTAAGATGCATATATATTTTTTAATGTTCAGAAGACCTGGATGTAATTTCTTGACTGTGAGATAAGAGTAATGCCTTATTCATCAGAATAACAAACATTATTTGGCACCTGGTATCAAATGCTAGGGTGTGCGAAGCAGGCCCTATTTGATTCAGAATTGGATTCGGCCTAATCAAGGACAGTGATTTGATTTGTTGATTTGGATCACTGTCCCTGATTCGATCTGGCCAAATCCAAATCTGAAGATTTGATGCTGATTCGGAGAATCAACGATTCAGACATAGACACAGCTATAAAAGCTTTTTCTATATACCTTGAGATAGCAGGTGCAGCTTGTGATCGCTGCGATGCCAGGACGCATGGAGCATCCCTCCATGTGCTCGGTGGTAAACCCGGAAGTACTTCCAGTCCACTTCTTGGTCCATCCGGAAGTGTGCTGGGCCACGCCCCCCCCCGTGCCTCCCCGACTCAGTGATCAGCCATGGGGGGACCCCAAGTGCCCCCCCCACCCAGACCCAGGAGGCACCAGTCACCAAGCCAGGGGAGGCATGGGGGAACCCCTCACATGCTCCCCAGCAGACCCGGAAGTGAACCGGAAGTGCTTCTGATCCACTTCCGGGTCTTCTTCCAAATGCACTGGGGAGCCCTCCGTGTTCCTGTGGGATACTCCATGTGCCCCAGCATTGCAGCATTCACGAGTCACCTGGTACCTAGAGATATGTGGAAAAAACATTTAAAGCTGTGTCTATGTCCTAATCTACGAATATTTCCAAATGTCTCTGAATCGATTTGGAGGGTTCCAATTCAATTCAGAGAGATTAAAAGGTCCTCTGATTTGATTTGGATTTGGAGATTTGGCCAGTGAATTGGGCCAAATCTCTGCTGAATCAAATCTGGGACCAAAGGTTCACGCAGCCCTATCAAATGCCCTTCATGCAAAGATCCAGTACAAGAACCAAACTGATGGCGAATAAAATGCCAATGTCTGTGCAATAAAATTATCAATGCTGAAGGTTAAATAATCACAAATGGAAAGCAAACCCTTCCAAGACAATCATTCCCCTTTCATGAGCACCCAAAAACTCAGCAGCATCGGCCTGACTGTTTTTCAGAAATTAAAAAATAGAATGTGATGTGCTGTGAGGTTATGATAAAATGTGGGAAATACATATTGTTAAGTGTTAATTACTCATGTGGAACAGGATGACCTCACTGGAGTTAAAGGATACTTATCTTGCCAAGTTCCTGGCACTAAGCAAAATGCCAGGTTAGTTTCATCAATCTTTTAGCAAAGGAATAAGGTAATAAAGACCCAAAGAAATGACTGAGCCCTGCCCCTACCCAACACCCATTTGTCTCCTAATCACCTAGTATGCATCCCCATAGAAACCAGAGGGAAGAAAAGAAAAGATAGATTGGATCATGGGATCTATCTAGGCCAGGGTTGGTTTGGCAGGGTTTTGGAGCACTGGGCTGGATCAACCTGGCTAGAGCCTAAGACAGGCCATGGCTCACAATCTGGCCACTGCCATTGCTGCCGCTTCTCTCTGCTGCTGGGCCACAGTGTGGGAAAATCACCTGTCCTCATCACTTAGCTGCAGTGCTGTCCTTGTAAAGCCTTCTCTTTGCCCAGTTGTGGTATGGTACAGGCAAAGCCCTCTCAACCATAGCAGTATGGGCAAAGACCCCACCTCCATGGACCAGATTCAGCCCATGGGCCATATGTGACCAACCCCTGATTTAAACAATCAGTTGGATCAGGGGAACTGCATGTTTCCCATGCGAAGTACAGACAGACTCTGATCACTGGTAGCAAGCATAAGGTTTAAATTCAGATCTAAGGCTCCATTTTTCTGTTTTAGTTAACAGTTGCAACTTCAGTGCTCTCTTATGCTTCATCATCTGTAAAATGGGAATAGTAACATGTCTCTTATCTTTCATAGGCTTGTAAAGACTGAAGTTTGTCAGGTGTTTTGTTGATTCAGAGTCTGATATTGGGACCTATAGATATCAATGGCAAGTTTCTCATTGATATCAGTGGGCTTTGGGTTAGGTTTTAAAGGTGCTGCAATTATTCTCAAAGGCAACTGTGTTAAACCTTATCAATATTGTGAGGAAGTCAGTGAATTTATATTTTCTTTCTTTCTTGTACCTGACCAGGAACAATTTCAGACAGTATGTTTATGAACATTGATAATATCTTGGAAAACTCATGCTGATTGGGGGAGGTCCAGGATGCTTAGCAAAGGGCAAATATAGTGCCCACCTTTAAGAAAGGGAAGAAGGAAGATCCAGGGAACTGCAGATCAGTCAGCCTCATCTCAGTCCTCAGAAAAAATCATGGAGTCAGTCCTGGGGCCAGTTTTGTTCAATATCTTCATTAATGATCTGGAAGATGAGATGGATTGCACCCTCAGCAAGTTTGAAGATGACACCAAGCTGGGAGGGGGTAGTAGATATGCTGGAGGGTAGGACTAGGATTCAGAGTGACCTAGACAAATTGAAGGATTGGACCAAAAGAAATCTCATGAGGTTCAACAAGGACAAGTACAAAATCCTGCTCTTTGAATGGAAGAATCCCATGCACTGCTACAGCCTGGGGACTGACTGGCTAAGCAGTAGGGGTGCGCGAAGCTTCGGTCACTGATCCAATTCAGAAGAGATCCAGCCTGATTCGGTGCCCAAATCTCCAAGTCTGCATTGAATCAGGAGACCCAATAATCTCTCCAAGTCATCAGAAGCCTCCAAGTCGATTGGGAGAGATTCGACAATTTGGCCATAGACATAACTTTATATGTTTTTTCTACGTACCTCCAGGTACCAGGCATGGCTTGTGAATGCTAAGATGGTGGGACAGATGGCGGGTCCCACGGGAGCACAGGGGGTCCCCGCGTCCTTGGCGAGGAACCCAGAAGTGGACCAGAACTGAATCAGGACAGTGATTCAAATCAGCGAATTGAATCGCTGTCCCCCAAATCGGGCCGAATCTGAATCGAATACTGCCCACTTCACACATCCCTACTAAGCAGCAGCTCTGTAGAAAAGGAACTGGGGGTTACAGTGGACAATAGGCTGACTATGAGCCAGCAGCGTGCCCTTATTGCCAAGAAGGCTAACGGCATATTGGGCTGCATCGGTAGGAGCATTGCCAGCAGATTGTGGGAAGTTATTATTCTGCACTGGTAAGACCACATCTGGAGTACTGTGTCCAGCTTTGGGCCCCCCACTATTGAAAGAATGTGGACAAATTGGAGAGTCCAGTGGAGGCAACAAAAATGGTTCAGGGGCTGGGGTACATGACTTATGTGGTTCAAGAGGCTGGGGGGACTGGGTTTATTTAGTCTGCAGAATAGAAGACTGAATGAGGATTTGATAGCAGGCTTTAACTATCTGATGGGTGGTTCCAAAGAGAATGGAGCTGGACTGCTCTCAGAGGTGGCAGATGACAGAACAAGGAGCAATGGTCTCAAGTTGCAGCAAGGGAGGCTCAGGTTGGATATTAGGACAAACTTTTTCACTAGGAGGGTGGTGAAGCACTGGAACAGGTTACCTACAGAGGTGGTGGAATCACCATCCTTTGAGGTTTTTAAGGCCTGGCTCACCAAAGCCCTGGTTGCAATGATCTAGTTGGGGATGGTCCTGCTTTGAGTGGGGGCTGGACTAGATGACCTTCTAAGGTCCCTTCCAACCCTGATTTTATGTTTCTATGATATTTGATTGTAAGTGTAATTATTTAAATTTGAAATAGTATATGATAAGAAAGTATTTAAAGTAATAAGAATAGATTAAATTGAGCAAATGAAACAATATATCAAGCTTCATCTTTCATTACTACTCTATACTTGCACATCCAGATATTAGTTTGATCATTGTGTTGTAAGTGTGTGCGCATGTCTTACTAAAAGCAAGGAGTTTCAGTTGAAATCAGGTGTTTATTGGTTTATTTTCTACATGAGCTAAAAAGCATCTTTTATGCACAGAAGCTCCCACTCATCTGGAGTAGTTTAACAATGCACAAGTGACAACGTTTGAAATATATGATGAGAATCTCCTCCCCTTCTAAAATATATTTATGTATCCAAAAACCATCAGAAAGAATCTGGATAAATATCTTCTATCTTAATGGAAAATTTATCAGGCGTTTCCACAAAAAGATTGCAAAGCCTGCTAACATACCTGATTGGTACAGGTCTGGCAGGCAAGGAGACTTGGAGAATAAATAATGTAGTCTAATAATAGCTGCTGTGTTATTAATCTAAATATTCTACAAACATCCCAGCAGTATGGGATATCCTGTTCACTATTTCATATCCTGTTCACCTCTCCCTTTCAGCATCCACTCTCTGTCACTGTGCGACACAGGATACTGGACAAGATCTTCTAACCCAGTCTGACCCAGACCCAATGGTCCAATGCAATAAATGGCAATTCTTACGTTCCATATCAGGTTCAGTATTGTATTTTCCTTACCTTTTAACTAAATCCCTCCCCTAAACTGTCTTTTACCCAACTAAAGGATAAAAGGCTATTAGAGTAGCACCCTCCTTGACACAAAATGTACAATTGGCCTCCATACATATCTGAAGTAGGAGTCACTTGCATCTATCTTTGCCTGTAGATTTAAATGAAGTCCCTTATTGGGCTTCTGCTCTTTTCCCCACCCAAAGGTGGGGAAAGACTCAAATTGCTCCTCAGCTACATGACACTACATTATAGGTTTTGACATTCAAAGGGACAGGGCAACATTTGTGTATGAGCTTGGCTCTGCCCCCAACCTCCCCTTTCCCCATCCAACTGTTCATTTCATCTGATGGATGAGAAAGACCTGCAGGGAATGAATCCCTATGAGTTTCATCACTTATCTGTTCCAGTGAGAAGTGTACACAGTACCACAGACTGAACTACACAAGACCCTCTCTGTAACATGCAGAGTACACAAGGAACTCCTTCCCATTGTCATTACTGAGGCAGGACTCCCAGTGACCTTATGGGGTGATTCGTTTGACCAAGCCCTACAGCATCAGGATTTACCTCGGAAAAACTGTGACTTATTACCACTTTCAGTTTAACATCTGAATAATATATTCATAAGAACATTTCTTAAGATGGCTCGACTCCTTTTTGAATTGAACACTTAGATGCTAAACTGAGAGGTGTCCGCTTATACACAGGAAAAGAGAGTGAAGTATGGAGCAACAGCTTGTTCTTCGTGAAAAAAATATTTGTGCTGATGACAAAGCATTACGTATTTGGGCACTATGCAAATCTATAAGGGTGCCCTTCATCATTTCCAGCATTACTCTAGGAGCGAGGACAGAGCTACAGTTCCAGGAGTTAGTTCCCATCAACCACAACAATACCAGGCAGAGATTGGAGCAGCTATCAAATGAAAAGTTCCCCTTCCTTTTTAAAAATGGTTTAATGTTCTCTGTCCATGGCATAATATTCATTCCCAAAGCCCTGGTTGTCTATTGAGAGTCAGTAGAGCTTTAAACAAACGCTTCTTTATACTTTTAAAAACACTGTTTCCCTATAAAACTGTATTTAGGCAACTTTATTGTGTCTTTCGTTATGATTACTTTTCATGACATGCTATCTAGTATCTTATATCTCCCGAGTACTGTATTACTCAGTCCTCAGCACTCCTCCTGTTTTGGGGTTATATTATCCTAGTGTGACAGATTTAGAAACTGAAGCAGTTCAGCACTGCAAGACTGTGTACCTAAAATCAGCGGAGGTGCTGTATGTACAAAGCAGGGTGACACGTGACAAGTATGTTCACTGGGTCCACAGTAATTCTGATCACTAGACAGCAGTGCTTCTTAATGCAACCTTAAAGATGATAGCTAGCAAGGAATACCAGCAACAGGTCAGCTATCTCTTTTCTTCACACAACGTCACTGGTTTTGGAGCTGATGGAGTGTAGTCAAACGTATTCATAAAATTTTGTTTTAAGCATTAACACACCATAGTCTCTGGAAAACCAATAAATTGAGGAGAGGGGAGAAGCCCTCTCCCCCACCCCCCAAGACTAATGTAAACTAAGGAAGATTAAGAAAAACCTAGACAACAATTAATTTTATTTATTTTTAGAACCAATTGTCTTTGCACCTTAATCCAAAATGTATAGAGCATGTAAAAAAGCATTGTTCTTTCAACTTAATTGATTTATAAACTCAGTAGGAAACGTGTACCTGAGGTTCAATAACCTTGATGGTTAAAACAGATGGAGTGTACCATGGGGCTAATGCACAGGAAGAGTGTGCACTGCTGAAATGCAACAACAAAACTGAGTTTTTGCCCACCCCTGGTATGGAGTATGCATTTCTCAACCTCAAGCCAGCAGATCCCTTCTTACACTTGTGATTTCAAATCCTAATTTTTCTTTTTCTGATTTAGCCAGCAGATCCCTTCTTACACTTGTGATTTGAAATCCTAATTTTTCTTTTTCTGATTTAGCTCTTCATTCCCATCGATCCTATTTCATATTATCTATAACAGCTTCCAGTGACACTGAAGAAAAATGTCACTTGAATGGCCATCTAAAAGATATCTCATTCAATTCCTAGGTCAGGAGCTCTTGGATGCCAGATAAGCAAAGAAAAGTCCTTAGATCACTATTGGCCCAAGTTTTCTACATTTTTTTGTAATACCCAATATACAGGACCAAAAAGGCCCCCCAAACAGGGCACTTGGGTAGTGAAGGCTGGCGGCTCAAATTCTCAAGAAGAGAATTATTTCCAGTGAATACATTAAGTCTGGCGGGATCCAGGTTTATATTTCTTTTTTGTTCCTTAAGGAAAGATTTAGCTTAGTATTGTTCAATATGTAAATTCTAGTTACAGTTTAATGAGATTCCTACAAAATATCCTATTAACACTAAAGGCTCTATTCTAAGATTGTACTTACATATGTTGCTTATCTCTTTCTCATCGGGGTTCTTTTATGCTTCTGGATGAGTTTCTCAGCTGGATCATCCTAAAGCATACAAATTATGAGATTGCTTACCTGCACTTTCAGAAGATTAGCTCATACATTTTACCACCACCTACCAATACTCTGTGGTAATGTAAAAACACCTTAGTACATAAGTGCACAAATCCACTTAAAATATATGCATAGCATCGGTCTTCAGTGACCCAAATATCAAATGCAAACACACTAATGTGAACAGGCCATGTAGGATGACAACCTCTGTGTAGCTCATCAACAACCACCTAAAATCAACTCTAGTTTCTCTCTTTGGGATCACAGACCATCAGTAGAGAGGGTACAAAATCTTGAAGCTGTAGTGCAAAACTTCAGAATGAGCCCCATCTCCCTGGACACAATCAACTGTAACGCATGTGAGAATTGCCATGTGTGATGCCAGTGTACAACTAAACTTGTGATGTGCAGGGTAATATGTGCAAAACAATAGATTTGTGTTTAATTATGCTAGATTTGTTCATGAGTCTTTACTCTGAGCACAGTAGGCAAAGATCAGTGTTTTTTTTAAATCCCCAGATTGGATTTTTTAATTAAATTAAATATATTTTCCTTTCTAGAAATAATACCGGTTTCATATTTAATTTTCAATTATGGCAACAAATGACAAATTACATTGTCATTTAAAAAATAAAAAGCATATGACACATCCATGAAACCCTTCAAATTTTAATGAGTTAAAGTTAATGCTTTTTAAATTATATACAGAATTGGGGGGGGGGGCAGCAAATCCTTAACTTTTCAGGTTAACTCACTCTTTATAAACTTATCACAGTGTTATATACTGCATTAAGTATTCCTGTTACTGTCAGTTGTCTATAGCGAAATGAATGCCAGCATTTGTATTTTTCTAAAAGAGAAGAAATATTTTCAGTTTTTGTACCACAGTAAAGCTTTTGCCTTAATGACTTTTGGCTTCAGGGGAGCTGTGACTGCAGAAAAAATATTTTCTTAATTTTGGACAAGTTTACTCAAAATTGGGTGCCCAACTAAAAAAGGCACTTTTGACCAGCTCACTCAACACTTTCATCTTTTGCTTCCAAAATACCTTTACGCTTAGCAACAGTAATACTGAATGTAATGTAAAAGCTCTGCGTGGAAAGTCCATCTTAATACCAACCAATAAGAATGACCCTTTCTTTAAGACAGTAACTAAAAAAGTACAAATACAAAAAAAATCAATTACTTAAATCAAGGTTTTCAGATTGCTGATTTAAATCGTGATTAAAACTGGAGACTTGAATCACTTTGATTTAAATTAAATTCGATTGAAATTAAATTAGTCCACCCTGATTGTGAGTCAGCTCTTCTGATAGCAGGCAGCACTGATGCAGCATGGGCTTTAACTACCTTGAAAGAAAGTAAATTTGAATGTCCTTAATAATGTCGTTTTGGAATTTGATAATTTAATTGATTCAGGAAGTGGATGCAAAGACATGAAATTAGAATGAGCCTCTGGTTTTCATGAGATATACGTATTATTCAAAACTCGGTGGTCTACGCATTTTCCAAGTTGGGCTGTCTGGGTCATGAAAATAAGGGTGTGAACCAATTCATTATGGAATTCATGATGCGGGTGTGGATGGTATTTAGTTTCATATTTCTATCACTTCGGACCTCCCTGTCTCTTGACTAGTGCCCAGACTGACTGCCTTAATGTTCACCACTTCCAAAAATGGGTAAATGCAAAACAAACTTGTCAAGGTAACAAGTGCCAGCCTATTGCCTGCAGGCAGCCCTGGAAAACATTGGATAAAATGCCCCAATTTCTCATAAGAACCAAACGATACACCTAATAATCATTCAGGCTGTAGCAAATGTCAGTCAGACACTTGTACTGAAAAGTAAAGGGTCTCCAAAAGCCAGAGCACATAAATATTTAAAGAAAATAGTTTTATTCGTACATTCAGGTTCTTATTTTATTGAGAATGGGATTTAATCAACAGATTTTGATTCTGCTTTCTTTGTTCACCACTGATAGATTAATTTAGCATATAACATTTTGGTTGGTTAAAAGAAAAGAAATTCTGTAATATTAGCCCTAATACAAAGCATTTTTTCCGCCTCAGGCCAAGGCATGAAAAATGACATAAAAAGAAGAAAAAAGGTTAAAAAAAGAAACAAAAAAAATCTTCTCAGAAGTTATTTGATATTTCCCATTGACTTCCATTAGTAGTAGTATCAGTCTCTTAGCGTCACAAGTAGATGTGCCCTATGTCGCCGTAGTAATGCACTATGGCAACATAGTGTCCATGGGTGTCTACATGTGACCAGCAGCTACTTCACTGTAGTAGCATGCTCCTCTGTTACAGTGCACTGCTACAGCGAAGTAGCTGCTAAAAATAACCATGCGCCACGTGCACGACACAATATGGGCAGTTACTGCACCGTGCTTTGGAAGTACTAAAGCACAGTGCAGTAACATTGCCGTAGGGCAATGTGAAGATGTGGCCTAAGTGTTATAATTTAATTTAAATATCAAATAAACAATATCACCAGCACATCAATTGCCTTCAGTGTGTCACAGTAATAAGACCTAGGAACATTGATTCTAATACGGGTGTGTGAAGCGGGCTCTATTAGATTCGGATTCAGATTTGGCCCAAATCAGGGACAGTGATTTGATTCGTTAATTTGGATCGCTGTCTGTGATTCAATTCAGCCGAATCCAAAACCAAAGATCCGATGCTGATTTGGAGAATCAGCAATTCAGACGTAGACACAGCTTTAAAAGCTTTTTCTACATACCTTGAGGTAGCAGGCACGGCTCGCGATCACTGTGATGCTGGGGCTCATGGAGCATCCCGCAGGAGTGTGGGGGAGCCATCCATGTGCTTGGCAGCGAACTTGGAAGTGGACCAGAAGTACTTCGATTCTGCCAGGAAGCATGCTGGAGGGGTGGGGGGACCCGTGTGTCCCCAGTGCAGTGATCAGCCACAGAGGGGCCCCAGGTGCCCCCCCCAGACCCAAGAGGCACCAGTCACTGAGTGGGGGGGGGGGGGGGGCCCTGCACCCCCCCCGGGGCACATGCTCCATGGTGGACCTGGAAGTGGACCCAAAGTGCTTCTAGTCCACTTCCAGAACTGCTGCCGAGAGCAGTGGGGAGCCCCCCATGCTCCTGTGGGACACTACACATGCCCTAGCATCACAGCATTCATGAGCCGCCTGCTACCTTGCTACCTAGAGGTAGGTAGAAAAAACATTTAAAGCTGTGTCTATGTCTGAATCTTTGAATCTTTCTGAATCTCTCTGAATCGATTCGGAGGGTTCCAATTCAATTTGGAGAGATTAAAGAGTCCTCTGATTCAATTTGGATTCAGAGATTCGGCCACTGAATCGGGCTGAATCTCTGCCAAATCGAATCGGGGACCAAAGCTTTGCACAGCCCTATATTCTAACTCAATTGATTTTTTTCCTTCAAGTCAAAATAGAGGAGAACAGGAAAATGGTGGCTTTGAAATTTGATACTGAGGTTGTGTGTACTCTCACCTCAAATATATCTTTCTTGCTCCAAAAATCTGTTTCATGTATGCTTTCTAAAATAAATAAAATCCATATAATTCACTATTGTGGCCTTATTTCTTTTGCAAGATCTTGTGCCACCTTACAACTTGGAGTGTTTACATAGTTGGAATAAGGACTAGAATTACTATCTTTTCTATAGTTGACATTTTGAAGACTTTAAGAAAGGCTGAGTATCAAGAAAGCTACCTGATAGTGAGGCCTGCTTTGGTATCATGATGGAAGTCTCACCTCCTGGAACAATTACAGTGAGATGGGGAAAAGCACAGGTGGGCACAGGGCAGCCCTAAACTGGCAAAGACATGGTCTAAAAGAATTATTACATCTTTTTTAGCTTATATTTGCCAAGCACAATTTAACCCTAAATCTATATACAACCATGCATGCTCCCTGAGAGAACATTTCTGACTATGAAGGGAATGAAGTCTTCACAGGACCAAATTCTGCCCTTTGCCATACCAATCTAAATCTGGAGCAAATCCGCTAGCTTAAATTGAACTTCTCTATGGCTGTGTCCAGATGAGCATGGACATTTGGTTCCCCAAGGGCAAGAAGCAGTGGCACACCTTGTGTCACTGTTACTTGTCCCCAGGGAATGCCTGTGCCATATGCCCTCTGTTGTGCGGCAAGTTGCCCAGGTGGGGTGGGGGAGGCTGGGAATAGTAACTGTGCTGGCCCTAGCAGCCTTACCTGGGGTCCTGGAGACCAGGGAAGCCGCAGCCACAGTGCTCCTGCAACTAGGAACCTGGCCGGCAGCCAGAGAGCGGCTCTGGGTAGCACACCCTGCAGCCACACAGACCTCCCTACTTCTTTTCTGCACAGGTTTTTTTGACCATGGGATCTCCTGAACTCAACCATGGCCATGACAGAAACATCAGCTGGCTGAGCTATGGCTCAGGAACATCCTGGAGGTAAGGGCAGGAGCTATGGGAATGGCATGGAGGCTCCTGGTCCTGGGCATGACCTAAAACTGCACCCTGCCAAGGTTGGGAGGCCTGGTGGGACTGCCTGTGGTGGGGCAGTCTCAACTAAATGCCAGGACTGCTAACCTCCCTGGTGAAAGGTGAGTAGGGACACCTTAACCCCAGCCCCCACCATCTGGTGGGTAATTGTGAGAGCTGTGGGAGTAGTGGGATAGTAGTATACTCTTTTGTAGGCACCTGAGCCCACCAGGGCTGTGAGATCCTGGAGGCACCAGAGGGGGTAGTTGCTGAACATGGTGTGAGGCCCCATATAGAGTAGAGCTGAACTGGGAGTAGGCCCGAAGGGCTGTGCATGAGAGGAGACTGAGTAGGGCTGAACTGGGAGTAGGCCTGAGAAACAGTCCCAGGGATGCACTGAGTAAGGCCTGAAGGCCAGCGCAAGGGCCAGCCCCATGAGTAGCTAGTTGGAAGTATGATGAGGAGACCTCAGGGTGGGGTGTGATGTAGAGTTGCCTGGTGAGGAGCTTGGGGCAAATGCAGCTCAGTGTTGGTCTAAGGCTATGTCACATAGAGTAGGGGAAGTCGCAGGAACCAAAGTTGCTGCATGGTGGTACCAGAGAGAGAGTAGCTAAACTCAAAAACCCACAAAGGATTGCTCAAGAGGAGGTAGGGCAGTGGAGTGTGGCCCAGGATGGGTGGTATGCAACAGGCCCCTGTGAGAGGTGGGGCAGAGTGAGTGTGAGAGTGAATGAAGCCCAATTATGGACTGAGCTTGCCCTGGCCTCAGGCCAGGGGAAGTAATCATAATCTGGATGTCATCTGTGAGGCACAGGCCGTAGTGCAGGGGAGTTCAGAGCTGTGGATAGCACCCCCTGGCATCAGGGCAAGGAATGGGCAGCCTCCCACTTAATAAATCAAGTTAACAACCAAGTTATGGCAGGCGAGATGGGGAGACTGCCCTAGGCAAGTGGGCAGGCTGCTTTGAGATCTGGCTATGAAGTTGCCCCCTGTCACAGTAGCCTACTTATACAACTGAAAGCAGGATGTGACCTGTCCTTTTGGAAGTATATGCATTTCTCCATGTCATGGTGCAGTGTTATGAAAAAACACCTGAAGCTAGGTTTGAATGAGTCAGCTCAAATACCAGAACCAGCATGGTATTCCAGCAGGGCTCATATACTTGCTGAGAATCAGAGTACATCATCCTAAACTGGGGTGCTGTGCCTAATGCAGCTACACCATTGCCGGTACATTGGCTAGCACATAGCCTGTGTGGTAAGCAGGTATGGTTGCATGTAAATGTCATGGCACGATATGCTGAACTGGGGCCTAACAAACAGATATGTTCTCATTTAAAAATTCCAGCAAACAATTACACAAACAAGGGTTGCCATGGCAGGCGCAAGATTAAAGAGAAAAGAAGAGAAAAATAAAGAGGCAGCAGTATTTTGTAATAATAGCAGATGTTTTCTGTTTCTGTTGGAAGGTGATTTCCTATTAGCATATACTGAATTTCTGAAGTGATGACATTGCTCTTTGAAGATGGAGTTATAATGTTATACTGTGCCTCAAGTTTTCCTCTAACTACACTTTTGTCCTGTAAACATCAATTAAAAGAAAGTGCCAGCATGCAAAAGGGATATCTTCTCAGCTGGGGCATATTACCAGAGCTCCTAAGTGTCAGTGGAACTATGACAAATGATACCAGCTGAGCTGCTGTCCCACATAAATTTGCCAAAACTCTTACCAAGGAAGGGAAGTACTCACTACAATTGTTTGTATTATTCACTGAATTAATTAGTAAAGGCTGGAGATCAGAGACTGTTTACTACTCTGTTTGTTCAGCACCCAGCAAAATGAAGCTTTGACCTTGTCTGGTTCTGAGGCCCCTGGCAGATATTAAAATTAAGACACGATTAACCTGTTAATCATGCCATAAACAGTAACCCTGCCATATATTCAAGGAATTAATGGCATGACAAAATGGGAAACCAGCCAGAAAAATATTCCACAAAAGATGTATAACATTTTTGTGGCTGGTTTCCATCGCACCTTAAATTGAATGTGTGGCAGGGCAACCACAGCCAGCTTTGGACCCCGGTGCAGTCCCAGAGCTGGGACTGACAATCAGCTATTTGCTGGTGTCGGCCTTGGGGCTGCACCAAAGTCTTGGACTGGCCCCAGTGCAGTCCCACATGGGAGTCTAGAACAAGTTCTGGTGCAGTCCCAGGGCTGGGGATGACAGTCTGCCAATTGTTGTCCTGGTCCCAGGACTGCTCAGGCTGTGGGAACCTGGCTTGCAACTTGAATTTTGGGCTCCCCTTTCACTGGCAAGTAGTAATGGCACCACTGGGATCTGATCCATGATCTCAAAATCACGCATGACCCGTGGCATGGCAGGAGGCACGATTGTTGGGTTGAGGGGTCAGATCATATCACACCATTAAGTGGACATGTGCCAGGGGCCTTAAGGGTTACTGTAATAAACATATTTAACAACAATATCCATCTTACACAGGAAAATTTGACTTAATTCTGTGCAAGCCAGATACAGAGGTAAGTCATCAATGCCCTACACTGGTAATAGCAGGTCCACTAGTAAATGCTGTTGCTTCCCTTCAGACTTCAATGGACATAGCACCAAGAAGTAAGTTTGATTCCAAAGTTATGTCTGGGAAAATAGACAATTAAATAAAATGTAAAACACTCGAAACTGGAAGGTAGAAACCTCTTAAATTACATTATTGCATAACTGTCAATTAATTGGAAACCAAGTTAGGTTTCAGCTTTTTTTTAACATATAAATGACAGAGCATTTTGTATAGTGGCTTCAATCTGCACCTTGCAATTTTGAAGCAGGGCAGCAGAACATGAGAGTAACAATACACTAAAACTAAAACAAACCCCAGAACAAAAAAGAAAACCAACTGGTGTATTTGATTGTCCCAGTTGAGAGGAATTCAGGAAAAGTAACCACAAGACACATGAGCAGAAAACTATATTGTATTTTTAATTCATGTAGTTTTAACCATCTGCAACAGCAGTAAGGATTTTTTTTTTAAATATATAGTTCTCAAAGTTGCCATAATCTCTGCTTTAGCACAATACTCCATTTGTGTGGAAATCTCTGCATGATCAGAGGCCACTAAGAGTCCCTTTAATATCCTTATTACAGTAATTTAAACTATTTTAGAATAAAATCTTTGCTTATCTGTACAACACAATAAGAAAAAATAGAAGGAAAAAAATCCCAAACATTGTAAGCTAACTGAAGCCTGTATCTCAGTTTCTATGACATGTGTGATTCACTGGTATAGTGGATGCTGAGGCATCACATATAGCAAGAGAACTGGTGACTACAGATATCTGGCTGTACAGAAGATGGAATAGAAAAAGGTAGGCTGCACATCAGCTCAGTGCTGATTGCCCTCTTTTACTCCTGCTATACTGGGCTTTCAGCAGGCAGTTCTAAATTTGCAGAGATATTGTATTTGTCATTTGATTTTCAGGCCACCATTAACTCTCCACATGAGCAGCTGTTAACCAGAATATGTATCTACACACACAGTATACATACATACATTATACACACACACCTACATACACATATATGCACATATGCACACACACATTGCTTTTCTGTAGAGAAGCTAATCCATATACCAAGCTCTTTTTTAGGCAACACCAATCTATTTTTAAATGACCTCTTACTCTTTTTGACATACACAGCCTCCAGCTTCTTTCAGTAACTGGCAAGTTTTTCCAGCGGCATATCAAAATTGGGGGATATAGAACTCAATATAAGATACTGCTTTAATTGTCTGAATAATATATGTACATATTGTATCATCTATTTTTCATTCTGTTGTAATGACAGAATGAGAGAGAGAAATCGTGGGACAAGTATATAGACTTAGGTCAGAATTAACAAGACAATTAATAAAATGCTATAACGCAATAATGGTTTAATATATGTAGTACCAGTAATGTAAAATGTAATGTTTAAGGACTGCTACAGAATACAATATCATTTTTAAATCAGAAGAATCTAAAGATGGAAATATTTAGATGGCTAATAATCTTACTTGAGATGGTAATAGATGACTAATAATCAGTCTGGAGTCTCACAGGTTTTTGACCACTAGTATGAAAAGGTTAATGACCAAAATTTTAATTGAATTGGGTTTTCAGCCAAGAAGCACAGTTTGCCAAAGATCACATGGCATGATCATTCAAACACAATTGTGGTGCATTTTTTTAAAAATAGTTGCAGAAGCTACTAAAAATGATAAGTTGCTTTTTAAAAGCTATTTATTTATTTTAAATATTATGGAATAGCTCTAGGAAATACCAAAAGGTTTTTGAATTATATACCTCAGCATATCTGTCAAAATCTGTCAAACATGAAAAATCGGCAATTACAAAGTAAAACAGTGCCTTATTTCAACTAAGATATGCAAAATATCTGCCTTGATGACTGTTTAAACAGAATAGCGAACAATTCTTGTAGTTCTTTTCAAAAACTGAGACATTCAAAGTAGGTCTGGACCCATAGGTTCATTTTGAACTACAATATTGGCAACCAGCTTCTAGTTGAGGTTCAGTGGCTAGATTCAGGCTTCACTTCAGTTTATTGACTGCATAAAAGACTGAAAAAACCCAGCAAGTGGGGCAAGTGGGTATTTGAAGTGTAGCAGCAAAATAAAGCACTGCTTTTAAATGGATTGAAAGCTGACATTTGAAAGTGTTAAAATCAAACATTTTTCAGACTAGACAGAAACACTGAAGTACTCCTTAACTGATTAGTCTGGAATGCTGTGGCAACACACAGAGATTCTGGCCATTGCTAAGGAAAATGCAAACTTATTCTCAGCATTGTGGGCTAGACGTACTGTATACAGGAATCCTACATTTTAAATGAACTGATCTGAAGAAAATGCTGCCTTTACTAACAAAAAGAACCAAACAATTTCACTTGAGAATATGTTCATTGATTACATTCAGTGAAAATGGGTGTTCCTTGGTAGCTGTATATACTGGATATATTAAGACAAGATGTCATAGCACAACGCTGACTCAAACCTTTTCCTAAATAAAGCACTCAGTGCTCACCATGTCTGTTACAAAAATGCAACAATTTACATCTACACACTACAAAACCCAGGTTATTTGGGCTTGTTGGCTATATATACCTACAACCCCTTTACTTTGCAAAGAATCACTGTTTAGCCCCAAAGCATGCTTCTGTAAATCATTTGAGATAAAAGTGTTTTCACATAAATTTCTCTTATAGACAACTTGGCTACAATAAATCATTATACTTAAACAGGTTATGAATAAAACCAAATTATAATATCTCACACTGCTCACCCTTTGGCTTCTGTCCCAGTCCAGGGTCATAGCTCTGTGAAAACACATGGGATAATAAAAGAGCCTGGAGATACTGAAATGGCTATTGTACAGCAAGGAACTAAATATGACTCTCTTCCTAATAAACCTACCACATCTTTCATGCAGTTTGACACAGATTCCAGGGGCCAGATGATGAGATGGAGTAAATGAGTCAACAAAGTAATTGAAGCCAATAGCTTTATGCCAGTTTACACTAGCTGAGCATCTGGCTCTAGATTTTTAAGGATGATTCTGGGGGAAAATTGGACTGTCACATCATGTTTATGTCAGCAAAATGTGCATGTATCAGTTAGGATGAAGAATTTATATAGGATTCATTTACTAAATACTTTGGATTATGTGCATTAGCTTTGAGGTAGTGACAGCTGCAAAAAATGTGGGATTTGTCCCAAATCCCATTTTAGTTTTTACACCTGTTTAATACCCCTAGAGGGTAAGCAGATAATAAAAGCTTTCTGGTACAGAGAACGTGCTGTATATAATTTGGATGCAGTGGAAGAGTCAGAATTAGAAACGGACTGTGAATCTATGTACAGTTTATGAATTTTACTTGATGTTTAGGGACTCTCTTGCATGTATATCATTTGAAAAAGATAGAAACTGGGTGCAGAGAAGGAGGAAGAGAGAGAAGGAGACTCCATGTTCCAGATGAGAAGCCATACGTAGAATGGCAGGGAGAGAGGGAGGATCCTGGATTCCTCAGAGCACTTTAACCTAAGCAGGACACCGAGAGTGTTGATGAAATCATGGCAGGAAAATGCCTAGAAGCATTTGTTTCTTTGGCTAGATCTGAATATTTCTTTGGACAGATCTGTACTAGCTGAAGTAAAGAGAAAACAGCTTTTGGAATCTTTACAAAATCTGCAGGCGTTTGCTTCCACAATTGTGTGTGCTTGAAGAGAGATGGACTATATGTGACAAATATCCATAAAGCTTGAGCTCTGGGAAAGGATGCGTTTAAGAGTTAGGAATTCAGAAGGATCAGCAACAGTCTCAATGTCTAATGAATTGGACTTCAAAAACTGAAGACCTAGAATATGCCTAGCGACTCAGAGAAAAACTCACAAAGGGACTCAGGCACTGTAATGCTAAATGTGGCAGCACCCGAATCTTTGGTATCCTGTTGCTTGTTGATTTTTGCCCCAAATTAGACCCCAGGGTCCCATGCAGTGCATGGGGAGAGGCTCCAAAGAAAAGGATTTGCAGATGCAAAGTAGGATAGTAAAACCCTGGAACAGGTTACCCAGAGAGATGGTGGAATCTCCATCCTCGGAGGTTTTTAAGACTTGGCTAGACAAAGCTGATGATCTACTTGGGGATGGTCCTGCTTTGAGCAGGGGGCTGGACTAGATGACCTCCTGAGGTCCCTTCCAACCCTAAGTTTCTACGATTCTATGCAAGCCACCTAAGCAAGCCAGTTGGGAATGCTGAAGGATGGGGCACCACTAAAAGACAGTCAGGTGTTTAAATTTCAGTTTTGAAGGAGATACCTATCACTGTTTATGATTCTCAGTGCTTTGACTCCTTTCCTGGAGTCAGGCACCTAATCCAGACCAGGCTTTCTAATACAAAACAACATTCAGAAGGGATAGACCTGACATCCTTACACCCAGTAGGCCAGTAGTTAAGGCATATCTCTATGATGTAGGAAACCTAATTTCTAATCTCTATGCCATCTGATTTGGAGCAGGGACTTAAATGTGTATCCTTTAATCTTTTCTGCTGAAACGGTCCTATCTTCTACAAACAAGTAAATATTCACCGTGTTGGGGGGAAGAATGAAAGGATGTACCCAAGGATCTGACTCTATAACCCGGCACTTACATGGTATATTGGCACCAGAAGAATTAAGTAGCAGTTGAACTGGGGAGGAAAGATCATAGTGGCATTAAACTGGGAGGCTTAGGCAGTGAGAGTGGCAGTTAAGCTTGCAAGTCCCTTGATGCTTTTAACACCAGAGACCGTGTCTGGACTCTGCTCAGACTTGGAAGCACATATCCAACATGGAGGACTCAGACACAGAAACTGGGTGAACATCAAGTTGGTTGAGCTTTCTGAGGAATGTGTTAGACACATCTTAAAAGGGAAGACAAAAGCAGACCTGGATCTTGATGGCATGAAGTTTTTTGTTGATCACCCCTGACCAACTGACTATTAGAGGCCTTACCAAATATACCCCAAACAAAACATTTGAAGGAAACCTGCCCAAACAAGTGAAAAAAATGAAAATACAACCCTAAAGTTTGTTACCAAAAATGTTAAAATAAAGACATGACTCACAGAAGCTAAATAGGGTTGCACAATGAGCAAATATGAAAGTAGGCATTATCTGTGAAACAAAGGGGATCAGACCAATCCTCATAGGCAACAAGAAGCCCAATAATTCTCTATTAGTCTTTGCATCCTGAAAGGAGATGCAAATATACAGCTGTGAACTGAAAATAAACTCAGAAAATGAGCTTCTGATGCCAGAGCGCGCACAGAACTCTCTCCAGATATCTGAACCTCCCTGGGTTGTCGAGGGAAACAGTCATTACCCAGGTTCTCAGGCTAGTCAGCTATGAAAGCAAATTCATTGCCTTCTTAGGGCCCAGTCCTACAAGATGCTTAGTATCTATGACCTCACTGGGACTTGGATGTATCTGGTTCCTGCCCTGAGCTGTTTAGTAGGCCTGTGCAAAGCGGCGGGTATTCGCTTCGGATTTGGCCTTTTTGGTGATTCGAACCACTGTCCCAATTCATTTTGGTCAAATCTAATTCGGAGATTCGTCTGCTGCCGAATCTCTGAATCAGGCAGACCTATCCTGCACCTGCTCTCCCAGCCCAGCAATGGCTGCCCTGCCTGCCCCAGCTCCCGGCTCTTTGGGAAAAAAAAGCCCTGACTCCCCAGGTGCTGCCAGGCAGGGGGCGATCCCCACTGCCCCCCCACTACCCCATGCTGCATGGGGGGCTCCACACAAGCCCCCAAACTCTCCCTCACTCCTCCAGCCCCTCCACATGTGCTGCAACTGGGCCAGCCCTGGCCCGTTAAGAAAAAAAAAATGGAAAAAACCCCTACACCACCACCCCCCGCTGGGGGGGGGGGGGGGGGGGAAGGGGGCAATCCCCACTGCCCCCCATTGCCCTGCACCACATGGGGGGTTCTGCATTAGCCCCCAAAGCCCCGAGGCCACCGCAAGAGAGGTGAGTCCTGGGGTTTTTCTCCATGTTTTTTCTTAAAGGGCCAGAGCTGGCCTGGGCAGGGCACCCATGGGGGAGCTGGGGGTGTAGGGGGGGTTAGGGGGGGGCTCATGTAGAGCCCCCCAT